>NC_057809.1:371758708-372036164 GCF_018294505.1 Triticum aestivum | reverse complement strand
GCCGGCCACTGAGTGCGGGGACGGAGGAGGCGCGAGGCGCGGGGCGGCTCGGGCCCGATCCAGACCGGGGCGGGCTCCTCGTGGGCCGAGCAGGCCGCGGCGGCGGTAGGTGGCGGCGTCCACGTGGAAGCGCGCTAGTGGGCATGGGCGGCGGCGGACGTTGTCCGGCCCGCTCCGGACACGTCCGGCGGCGGCGGATTTGGGATTTTTAGGGTCAGGGGGGAGAGGATCCGCGAATTTGGAATGGGGGTGTATATATAGGCATAGAGGGAGCTAGGAGAGTCCAAATGCGGTGCGGTTTTCGGCCACACGATCGTGATCGAACGCTCTAGGACATGGAGCAGAGTTTGGTGGGTTTTGGGCCAAATTGAAGGGGTGTTGGGCTGCAACACACACGAGGCCTTTTCGGTCCCTCGGTTAACCGTTGGAGTATCAAACGAAGTCCAAATGATACGAAACTTGACAGGCGGTCTACCGGTAGTAAACCAAGGCCGCTTGGCAAGTCTCGGTCCAATCCGGAAATGCTTAATCCCCACACACGAAAGAAAGCTAGAAATGACCACCGGAGGAGAACGAAGCGCCGGAATGCAAAACGGACAACGGGGAAAATGCTCGAATGCATGAGACGAACACGTATGCAAATGCAATGCACATGATGACATGATATGAGATGCATGACAACGATAACAACACACGGGGACAAAACCCGAACCCGAGAAAATAAATATAACTTAACGCCAGAAACGGCAAGAGTTGGAGTACAAATTGGGAAAGTTACATCCGGGGTGTTACAAAGAGCCCTGAGTCGCGATGCTCAGGTACCCCCCTTTAACGTGCAAGTGGTCGGCATGGAGAAGAAGAGGTGCCGTGGACCGGCATCAAATAATCAAGCATGGTGGGTCTAACGCATAATCGGAAATAAACGCAATGCCGCTGGGCCTGGCCCGAGCGGCTTGGGGATCATGCAGCCCAAGGGGCGCCCCCAACAAGGTAAGCTAACAACATGGAATAAAAAGGGATACACGCCCGACAGACCCAAGCGGCCTGGGAATAATGCAGCCCTGGGGGGCGCTCCTAGCTGGAAACAAAACTCGAAAGATGTCACTTGATAATGTTGAGGACGAAGGAGCGTTGGTGTAGCAGGCTCGGTGGGCTGCGGGAGCCGATCCTCATGAGCCCCCAGGCCCAGGGGCCTCGGGAGGCTCCGGAGGCGCTGGCGGCTCCTCACGGGCCATCTCCATCCCTGCCAGGGCTGCGGAACGCCCTGCCTCTCGTGCCTCCGTGTTGCCCCTCATGAGGCACTGGTACATGTCAGCCGCGTTCGGCAAGCCGTAAGGCATGCGAACGTAGCTGTGGGGTGGGCCTCCGCAGCGCCCCACTCGCGAGGGCCAGAGGCGCTCTAGAGAGGAGACTCGGTTGAGCCCTGGTATGTGGATGCAGACGCGCAACCCACCATCCTCGCCTGGATGGGGAGCCACTGCTGGTAGGCGGCCGCCGCCTTTCATGACTCTTGACTCCTATAGCTCCTGAATGGCCTTGCTGACGAACTCCTGAGGGTCTGGGTCTCCTTGCCTTGCTCCTTCTTGAGGGAAACATGCTTCGAAACACGCCTTCATGTGGTGCCCAAGCGCCTCCCTCGTGACCCTAGCTAGGTCGGTGGCCCTCCAGGGGAGAGCCCCCGAGCCCCGCCTGAGGAGGGCACCGGGCGCGCTTTCCTATGCGATGGAAGGAGGTTCCCCCTGGGCAGGCGCGGGCCCAGAGGGGCCTGCCTCCTGAGTGGTCAGGCCGGACGATGTCTTCTTCTTCTTAGGGGCGGTCTCGGGAGGCCTCCTGCTTCCACGATCCGGGTCTTCCAGTGACGCGGCCTGAAAGGCTCGTTCTAGGGAACACACCGTGTCCTTCTCTTCACATGGCACCGTGATGACTCCGCCGCTTCCTGGCATCTTGAGGACGTTGTAGCCGTGGTGAGTTACGGCCACGAAATTGGCCAGCGCTGGGTACCCAAGGATGGCATTGTACGGCAGGCGAATGTGAGCGACGTCAAAGTCGATGAGCTTGGTGCGGTAGTTTTCGCGTGCCCCAAAGGTGACAGGGAGGCGGACCTGCCCAATCGGGACGTGGAGCCATAGGTGATACCGAAGAAAGGCTTGGTTGGCTGAAGCTGGCTGTAGGGCACTTGGAGGTTGTTGAATGTCTCTACGGACAGGACGTTGAGACCTGCCCCGCCATCGATGAGGGTCTTGGTGACCACCACGTTGCTGATGATTGGGGAACAAAGCATCGGGAGAACTCCGGCTGTAGCCGCACACTTGAGCTGATCTGCTGAGCTGAACGCGATGGCGCACGCCGACCACCTGAGAGGGCGCGTGGCTTCGAGCCTGGGGAGGACTGCGTTCACTTCACGGGCGAACTGCTTGAAGATGCGCTGAGAGGCTGGGGCTTGTGCCCCGCCCAGGATGCAGGCGATCGCGCGCGGCTCCGGAAGCCCCCATCCCCTTCATCCTAGTGGCGGTCCTCGTTTCTCCTTGGCTGCGGCGGCAGCGGTGGGAGGCCTGCGTTGCCTTGCGGGTGATCCTCGCGAGGCTGATCCCTCCAGTCTCCCTCGCGAGGCTGATCTCTCCAACCTCCCTCGCAAGGCGGGTCTTGCCAGCGATCCTCACGAGGTTGATCGCGCCACCCTTGGCGCGGGCCACGGTCTTCCCAGCGTCCTGCGTTCCTACACAAGCTGAGCAAAATCAGAGGCATAATTTGTTCCATACAAAGGGAGTTGTGAAGGAACGTTCTGTTCATGTCATAGATGGAGGGAGCTGCAATAACTTGGCTAGCATGCAAATGGTGGAGAAGCTATCTCTCACCACAAGACCACATCCACATCCTTACTACATCCAATGTTTCAACAACAGCGGCAAGATTAAGGTAACACATACGTTCGTGTGCATTTTAGTATCTCTACATATGCTGATTATGTTGATTGTGATGTGGTACCTATGCAAGCATGTTCCTTATTACTTGGTAGACCATGTCAATTTGATAAAAATTCTGTACACCATGGTAGAAACAATAAGTATACTCTTGTTCATAAGGATAAAAATATTACTTTGCTTCCTATGACTCCTGATTTCATTTTGAAAGATGATATTAATAGAGCTAAGAAAGCAAAACAGGAGAAAAATAAAAGTGAAAATCAGATTGTGGCAATAGAATTTGAGCAACAAATGCAGCCTAATAATAAACCATCTAGTGTTGCTTCTGAAATTAAATTGAAAAGTGCATGTTTACTTGCCACCAAATCTGATATTGATGATTTAGATTTTAACAAATCTGTTTGCTATGCTTTTGTGTGCAAAGAGGCATTATTTTCATTCGAGGACGTGCCTTCCTCTTTGCCTCCTGCTATCACTAACATTTTACAGGAGTTCACTAACGTCTTTCCACAAGACGTGCCACCGGGATTACCACCTATTTGAGGGATTGAGCATCAAATTGACTTAATTCCCGGTGCATCATTACCCAACCGTGCACCATACCATACCAATCCAAAGGAGACGAAGGAGATTATGCGTCAAGTACAAGAACTGCTCGACAAAGGTTATACACGCGAATCCCTTAGTCCTTGTGCTATTCCTATCATTTTAGTGCCAAAAAAGGATGGTATGTCACGTATGTGCATTGATTGTAGAGGCATTAATAATATTACTATTCGTTATCGTCATCCTATTCCTAGGCTAGATGATATGCTTGATGAATTGAGTGGCTCTACAATATTCTCCAAAGTTGATTTGCGTAGTGGATACCATCAAATCCGTATGAAATTGGGAGATGAATGGAAAACAACATTTAAAACTAAGTTTGGATTATATGAGTGGTTAGTTATGCCTTTTGGGTTAACTAATGCACCTAGTACTTTCATGAGGTTAATGAATGAAGTTTTACGTGCTTTCATTGGACGATTTGTGGTAGTTTACTTTCATGACATATTGATTTATAGCAAATCTTTGGAGGAACTTGGAACATTTACGTGCTATTTTTATTTCCCTACGTGATGCACGTTTGTTTGGTAACCTTGGAAAGTGCACCTTTTGCACCAATCGAGTATCTTTTCTTGGCTATATTGTTACTCCACAGGGAATTCAAGTTGATAAAGACAAGATTGAAGCTATTGAGAGTTGGCCGCAGCCCAAAACGGTCACACAAGTGAGGAGTTTCCTTGGCCTCACTGGTTTCTATAGGTGTTTTGTGAGAGATTTTAGCACCATTGCTGCACCTATCAACGAGCTTACAAAGAAGGATGTGTCTTTTGTTTGGGGTACCGCACAGGAAGAAGCCTTCACGGTATTGAAAGATAAGTTGACACATGCTCCTTTACTCCAACTTCCTGATTTTAATAAGACTTTTGAGCCTGAATGTGATGCTAGTGGAATTGGATTATGAGGTGTGTTATTATAAGGTGGCAAACCTGTTGCATACTTTTCTGAAAAATTGAGTGGGCCTAGTCTGAACTATTCTACTTATGACAAAGAATTATATGCTCTTGTTCGGACCTTAGAAACATGGCAACATTATTCATGGCCCAAGGAATTTGTTATACATTCTGCTCATGAATCTTTGAAACACATTAAGAGTCAAGAAAAACTGAACTGTAGACATGCTAAATGGGTTGAATTCATTGAGACTTTCCCTTATGTCATTAAACACAAGAAGGGTAAAGAAAATGTTATTGCCGATGCATTGTCTCGTCGTTATACTATGCTTTCACAACTTGACTTTAAAATATTTGGTTTGGAGACCATTAAAGATCAATATGTGCATGATGCTGAATTTAAAGATGTATTGCAGAATTGTAAGGAAGGTAGAACTTGGAACAAGTTCGCTCTTAACGATGGATTTGTGTTTCGTGCTAACAAGCTATGCATTCCAGCTAGCTCCGTTCGTCTTTTCTTGTTGCAGGAGGCGCATGGAGGAGGATTAATGGGACACTTTGGCGTCAAGAAGACAGAGGATATACTTGCTACACATTTCTTTTGGCCAAAGATGAGACGAGATGTTGAGCGTTTTGTTGCTCGCTGCACTACATGTCAAAAAGCTAAGTCACGACTCAATCCTCATGGTTTATATATGCCTTTGCCTATACCTAGTGTTCCTTGGGAGGATATATCTATGGACTTTGTTTTAGGTTTACCTCAAACAAAGAAGGGGAGGGATAGCATATTTGTTGTCGTGGATAGGTTCTCGAAAATGGCACACTTTATACCATGTCATAAAAGCGATGATGCTGTTAATGTTGCAGATTTGTTCTTTCGTGAAATTATTCGCTTGCATGGTGTGCCAAATACTATTGTTTCAGATTGTGATACTAAATTTCTTAGCCACTTTTGGAGATGTTTATGGGCTAAGTTGGGGACTAAGCTGCTTTTTAGTACTACTTGTCACCCTCAAACTGATGGACAAACTGAAGTAGTCAATAGAACATTGTCTACTATGCTTAGGGCTGTTTTGAAGAATAACAAGAAAATGTGGGAAGAATGCTTGCCTCATATTGAATTTGCTTATAATCGTTCATTGCATTCTAATACTAAGATGTGCCCTTTTGAAATTGTGTATGGTTTCCTACCTCGTGCACCTATTGATTTAATGCATATAAACTTGAGCTGCCTGCAGATTTTGGGGTTAGTCCCACTTTTAACATTGCAGATTTGAAGCCTTATTTGGGTGAGGACGATGAACTTTTGTCGAGGACGACTTCATTTCAAGAAGGGGAGGATGATGAGGACATCAATACCATTGTTACACCCACAGCCCTTGCTGCTATACATACTAGACCAATTACTAGAGCTCGCGCACGCCAATTGAATTATCAGGTACTTTCGTTTCTTGGTAACGATTCTAATGTTCATGAGAATATGATGCTGCCTAAATTGGATACATTTGTTTTGCTTACAAATGAGGGCCTAGCTTGGACAAGAAAGATGAACCTTGGAGCAAGATTAAGCATGGAGATGATGGCATACGCAAGGGAATCAAGAACGGAGTTACAAGTGATGATTTCAAGACTTTGAAGCCACCATAAGGAGTGCATGAAGCCTTGGACGAAATATACAAGATGCCACTTCATAAATTTCGTCCAAAAGCTATTTTAGGTGCCGCGTCACCTTATTATTGGGCCAGGCCCATGTATTTTCGAAATACTTAAGTATAGACTGTTTTTAGAGTCCGTATGTGTAGGGAAACAAGAGTTAGGGTTGGTTTCGGATCCCTCCTCCAAGGGCCACGAAATCCCCCCTCTTCCTCCATATATATACATCCCTTAGGGCGTCGTTTACACTTTGGGTTTTGTTTAGATTAAAATTTCGCCATAGCCGCAACTTCACGTACTTCGTTTGTGTCCAACGACCAGACCAAGACGTCACAGAACCCCACCTTGATCAATAAAGCTTTCATCTTATATTCACAATATCCAGATTGCAATCTCAGTTTCTTGCTTGTTCTTCATTTGCTCGTAGGAAACAGGCCCTCGTGGTCAGGTTGATCGTGCTCCGGCATGGTCAATAACCCCTCACAGTTGGTTTAGCGGTTGCTAAGGCGCGACGTCCTCGCACGCTTGTAGTCGGATCGTCAAAGTTGACTTCCTCTAAAACGATAGCCACCATCTCATCGAAAGACGGGACACCTTTGCCTCTATCAAAAACATTGAGGATAATTGCATTTATGCAAAGTTCAAAAATGGGAAATATATTTCCTAATCTTGTATGTGGATGATATGCTGCTTGCTAGTAGTGATGCTAGTCTACTACAAGAAACAAAGAAATACTTATCCTCAAATTTTGACATAACAGACCTTGGTGAAGCATCATATGTTTTGGGCATAGAAATTCAATGAGATAGGAACAATGGAGTCTTAGGACTATCGCAGAAAGCATATTTAGAAAAGGTTCTTAAAAAGTATAATATGCATGCGAGTAAAGCCACACCTGCTCCTATAGTCAAGGGCGATAGTTTTGGGAAATTCCAATGTCCCAAGAACCACTACGAGATCGATCAAATGAAAGCAGTACCATATGCTTCGGCAGTTGGCAGCTTAGAGTATGCACAAGTGTGCACTCGCCCTGACTTAGCTTTTATCACCGGGGTACTCGATAGATATCAAGAGAATCCAGGCATGAAGCACTAGAAGATGGTAAAGAAAGCATTGTGTTATGCGCAAGGCACGAAGGACTACATGCTAATATACAGGAGAACTGATTCCCTAGAGATAAAAGGATATTTAGACACAGATTTTGCAGGGGACAGAGATGATAGAAAATCCACGTCAGGATACGTCTTCACTCTCGCTGGGGGAGCTATTTCGTCGAAAAGCTCCAAACAGTTGATAATTGCATCATCCACGATGTATGCAGAATTCATAGCATGCTTCGAAGCCACGGGGCAGGAGATATGGCTAAAGAAATTTGTACCCAACTTGAAAGTGGTAGATTGTATTCACAAACCACTAAAGATGTACTGCGACAACCAACCCGCAGTATTTTACGCTCACAACAACAAGTCGAGTAATGCTGCCAAAACAATAGAGATAAGGTATTATGTTGTGAAAGATAAAATCCAGGATCAAACTATAAGTCTCGAGCATATAAGAACAAAGGATATGCTTGCGGATCCGCTAACGAAAGGCTTACCACCCAATGTGTTCAAGGAACACATAGCTGACATGGGTTTAAGGGAAAGCCTTATGATTCCTGGATAGGCCCAAAAGGAACAGAATTTGCTTCTGATCATAACGTATGTTGTAGCTGTATGATTCTAACGGCAATTAAGCTGTGATGATGAAACATGCTCTATGTACCAATATGTGATAAAACAAATAAACTAGAAAGTATAAGGTTAAAAGTAAAAGTTGAGATCAAGGGGGAGAATGTTAGGTTGATCTCTCCACCGAGTGGGCTCAACGGCCCATCGGGCCCTGATCTATTCGCGCCCTGATCGGGGGCGCCCAACCGTTCTATGGTTGGTGAGCCCCTGTGACCTGTGATATATAAAGAGGTGGGGGACGGGGCGCACGGTACGAGGTTCACCGCGCCGCCAGACTCCCCACCGATATCCCCTTCCGATCTAGGGCAATCGCTGTGCTCATGGGAAGCACCACTGCCACCTCTCCATCTCGATCTCTCTGCTACCACCGGCCTCTACTTCACCATGGTTGGCTCTCGATCGAGCTCATCCGCACCTAAGGAAGGTAGGTTACCGGAAAGATCTGGCCTACACGATCCTAGTGGGTCTATCAGACTTCACCCATGACCACCATCTGCTGCCGCCATGCCACCTCCAAAAAGCACTTTTACTGGGAGTTCTTTTAAGGGAACTGTTGGAGATGCACTACGTTTCTAGGTTCCTAAGAGCATCTCTAGCAAATCCGGCAAAAGCTTGCCGATGTTTTATTGGCCCGAACAGATCCGCTAGACGAAGCCCAGCCTGTAAATTTTTTACAGGCGGCCCGCAAATCCATTCCTCTGATGCTGTATGTACGGGGCCGGCCGAGCTTTAGGGTTAGCAAAACCTATACCCTCGGTCGCAATCCGCCCGCCCCGTCGCTAGCCCTCCCCAACTCCGGTGACAAATCCCGCCGCATCTCCTCCGTTTTTTCTTCTCCTCCATGGCCGGTGGTGCTGGCGGGCGTGGTGGCCGTGGTAGGTCGCCTCCACGCAAGCTCACGCTGCATGACGCGGAGGCTGGCAGCTCTAGCCGGCTTGCCGTTGAACCATGCCACTCGAAGCAAGCTCACCACTATGGCCGGCTCACCTCTTGGACCAGCTTCTACGAGCTCCATGACCAACTCTTCCCGCATTTGCAGAAGTGTTGGGAGGCCGATGCGGAGATTGTCGCTGCGGAGAAAGCTTTGGCAGCCGGGGAAGAAGGTGTCACCGACCGTCTCGCCGCCAAGGAGGAGCACGACCTCCCCAACGCGCTCCGCAAGTCCACCGCCAAGATCCTCGGTGTCGACGAGTGACCGTCGACATTTTGTAATTTGTAGCGCGAAGTTTGTACCTATGTATGCACTATGGTTGTGATGAACTATTTTCTAGCGTGAAGATGTTTCTAAATATGCAGTACGAGATTTACGGGATCAGTTCTACCGGGGCATGCACGTTCGCGCAAAATTGTTTTTGTGGCAAGCCTCAAACGATTTTGCAGTATCAGAGTTTAGCGGATCTGCTAGAGATGTTCTAAATCTGAATCACTTGCATATCTACTACCACTGCATGACTGCATTTTCTCTGCACCAGGTCGACAACACCAAACGATTTCAACAATGTGCTCGCGGCACAAGTGCACAAGCATTTATCCCTAGCTACCAAAGAGCAGTAACCGGTTGAAGTTTTTATCACGAGATGGATGCTGTACCTTCTTGAGTGCGAGGGCTAGACGCTTGCCGTCGGCCCGCGGTGTTGCAGAGACAGCATCGTAGGCGAGCCGGATCGCGCGCCGCTGTAGCACCACCGGCATGTTGGCCGCCCAGACCCGCACCGAGACCTTCCTCTCCTCCTTCCCCTTTCCATCGCCCTCTTTCACTTCCTTCTCCTCCACCACCACCTTGGCCTCCACGAGGTTCTAGCTCTTAGGGCCCGGCTCCCACTCCAGTTTCCTAGTCTCCGGGTGAGTGGTAGAAGGAGGGAGGGCGGGAGCGGCGTTGAGCTTGAGCTTGGTGCGGCGGATGAGCGAGCGCTCCCACTCCAGATTTGTCTCCGGCTCCGGGTCAGAAGTAGGAGGTGGCGGGGCGGGCGCGACATTGAGCTTGGTGCGGCGGATGAGCGAGCTGAGGTAGTGGCTGCGGCGCTCGAGCTCGTTGGATGCCGGATCCATAACGGTGGCGGCGGGGGAGGGGAAAACTCACCTGCGTCAGTAGTGGCCGCAGCGGCAGGCGAGCATGGCCGCGTTCGGTGGTGGTTGTGGTCAAAGCACGGAGCACAGTGATGCGCTGGCTTTGCGTCGTTTGTTTGGGCTCGGGAGGCGGGGATGGGACTTACGACTAGGCGTCCTTCGACCTTTTTCCCGTATCTACTTTGAGGCGGTGAGGGCATCAAAGCTCGATGGTGCTGGCGGGCGTGGTGGCCATGGTAGGTCGCCTCCGTGCAAGCTCACGTTGCATGACGCGGAGGCTGGCAGCTCTAGCCGGCCTGCCGTTGAACCATGGCACTCGAAGCAAGTGCACCACTACGGCCGGCTCACCTCTTGGGCCGGCTTCTACGAGCTCCATGACCAACTCTTCCCGCATTTGCAGAAGTGTCGGGAGGCCGATGCGGAGATTGTCGCCGCGGAGAAAGCTTTGGCAGCCGAAGAAGAAGGTGTCACCGACCGTCTCGCCGCCAAGGAGGAGCACGACCTCCCCAATGCGCTCCGCAAGTCCACCGCCAAGATCTACCTCGGTGTCGACGAGTGACCGTCGACATTTTGTAATTTGTAGCGCGAAGTTTGTACCTATGTATGCACTATGGTTGTGATGAACTATTTTCTAGTGTGAAGATGTTTCTAAATATGAAGTACGAGATTTACGGGATCAGTTCTGCTGGGGACTTCACGTTCGCGCAAAATTGTTTTTGTGGCAAGCCTAAAACGATTTTGCAGTACCGGATTTTAGCGAATCTGCTAGAGATCTTCTAAATCTGAATCACTTGCATATCTACTACCACCGCATGACTGCATTTTCTCTGCACCAGGTCCACAACACCAAACGATTTCAACAATGTGCTCGCGGCACAAGTGCGCAAGCATTTATCCCTAGCTACCAAAGAGCAGTAACCGGTTGAAGTTTTTATCACGAGATGGATGTTGTACCTTCTTGAGCGCGAGGGCTAGACGCTTGCCGTTGGCCCGCAGTGTTGCAGAGACATCATCGTAGGCGAGCCGGATCGCGCACTGCTGTAGCACCACCGGCATGTCGGCCGCCCGGACCCGCACCGAGACCTTCCTCTCCTCCTTCCCCTTTTCGTCGCCCTCTTTCACTTCCTTCTCCTCCACCACCACCTTGGCCTCCACGAGGTTCTGGCTCTTACAGCCTGGCTCCCGCTCCAGTTTCCTGGTCTCTGGGTGAGTGGTAGAAGGAGGGAGGGCGGGAGCGGCGTTGAGCTTGAGCTTGGTGCGGTGGATGGGTGAGCGCTCCTGCTCCAGCTTCGTCTCCGGCTCCGGGTGAGAAGTAGGAGGTGGCCTGGCGGGCGCGGCATTGAGCTTGGTGCAACGGATGAGCGAGCTGAGGTAGTGGCTGCGGCGCTTGAGCTCCTCGGATGCCGGATCCATAATGACGGCGGCGGGGGAGGGGAAAACTCACCTGCGTCAGTAGTGGCCGCAGCGGCGGGCGAGCATGGCCGCATTCGGTGGTGGTTTTGGTCAAAGCACGGAGCACAGTGCTGCGCTGGCTTTGCGTCGTTTGTTTGAGCTCAGGAGGCGGGGATGGGACTTACGACTAGGCGTCCTTCGCCCTTTTTCCCGTCTCTACTTTGAGGCAGTGAGGGCATCTCCAGCCCTTCGCCCCCCCACACCCACCCACACCACAATGCTACACATACAGGTTTTTACAGGATTGATTTTACATGGCGGTTTTTGATTGGGTGTTAGTTGGGGAGGGGCCCCACCCCATGAAAATCGGGGGGGGGGGGCTATGTTTATGAAGTTTGGAAGGAGCCTGTAAACTCCTGTAAAGCCCTGTAGATGTAGCATTTTTGTCGCCCCCCAAAGACGGTTATAGGTGAAAAATAGTGTGTTTTAAAGGCCTGCCGGCAATAATATTGACGTGAGAAGAATTGATTCCCAGCCACGTCCGCATTGATATGGGTCAAAAATATTTATTTAGAAAAATTTCAAATTTGACAATATTCACTAAATTTGGACAAAATATAGGTGATTTCATTGATATTAGGGGAAATATACATGCATGGATCTGACCTGCATATTTTCTTTCGCGGAAGGGACCAATCCGCATACACGGACGCGCGAAAGAGGGTCATATAAAGTTATATTATATACGTTCGTTAGTAAAGGGTAATTTAAAATTTAAATAAAGTCTGATCACACTAACTCCAGATCTCATGCCCAATCAGAATATAAATGGCAAGTATACTTAGTTTTTATATATCTGATCACAAAAAAATATCAGTCCGACAGTCCATACAAAAAAATATGTCCTGCCGGACAGGCAATCCTAGCCTCTGCATAGGCAGCCTCCTCCTCCTTCTCCTTGTATATCACCTTAAACTCATCTTTCTGCCCCAGCAACATTTTGTAGAGGGCGGCTTGCATGATCATTCTAGCATCGGCATCCAAAGATTCCCGATTCAAGGACAACATCTTGGTGTCCTTCGCATGGGAAGCAATCTTTGCCTTCTTTTTTTCGAGAATCGTCTTCTTCTCTTTGAGCATGGCCCTATTCTCTTCAGGAATGGTCTTCTTCTCTTCGAGCTTGAGCTTCCTCTGTCGGGTGGTAGGTGCAACATATGCCAACGGGTGGCTTATCATTATGGGAGCCAGTAAGACGTCGCCGGTGCCTGGAAGCGGGATGAGGCGAAGACATGCACGCCGGCGAATCTTACCCAACTTCGGGGCTCTCCGTGGAGATAACACCCCTACTGCTGCTCTACGGGGTCTCCGCATGATCACTAGATGAACAAGTAGTTACACGATGCTCCTTGAGCTGTTTGGCGAGAGGAGGAAGAAGGGCTCTGCCCGTTCTCTTCTCCTCCCTATGTGGTGTTTAGAACTAGCAGGGATCAATCCTTTGCATGGGTGTCCCGGGGGGTTTATATATGCCTACCCCCGGGGGTAGAATGGTAATCCGGCTGGACATGGGGCCCGGCCGTCTGTGTCTATACTCGCCGACTTCCGCACCGACTGCTGGGGCCCGCCGACTGGTGGGTCCCGCCGGCTGCCGGCTCCTGGGTCGACAGGCAGGCCCCGCTGCCCAGGGCCTTGTCGGTGGCTGGTTACTGTTACTCAATCTTGGTGACGAGGGCTTCGCCGAGGTAAGCGTGGCTATAGTGCCGTCGTCCGGCGGGTGATTGTTGTAGCCTCACCGCGTCTTATCTCCTTAATGGGGCGTCCCCTTCGAGGGGGCGACAAGCCGGCTGGAGAGAGCCGGCTCCATCTTGGGCCGACTAGGGGAGGCCAGGCCGCCTTCAGGTGTCTCTCTGCCCGAAGGGGCCCACCGCCCGTGGGCCACTCTGGCAGCCCGTCGTGGATGACATCAGGGTCGTCCTGGCAACAGTGCTGCACCGGACGGGTCATGGCCACCCGTACGGCGCACTGTGCCAGGCGTGCCAGTCGTGGATGACATAAGGTGGCCAGCCTTACTGTAGCCATGCCCTGTCACATCGCCGTTATGTGGGTGCAGACTTCGAGGGTATGATCTCGACCGCTTTATGGGAGCCGGCTTCTTGGAGTCGGCCTTCTCGCAGCCGGCTCCTCGGAGCCGGCCATCCCGTGGCTTTCTACATGAGGGCTGGAGTCGGGCCGCCTTCCGATAGTCGGCCTGGGAGACAGCCGGCCAGGGGAAGGCGGTCCCACGCCTTGGATTCTTGAGGGCCGGATCGGCTCGTAACTTTTTCTGAAAGGCCAGCGGGAGCCGGCTAGGCTACCCATGGTCATTTACTCCAACAGTAGTCCCCGAAGCTGATCGAGCTTCGAGGCTGACAAAGGGACGAGAAGCTTGCTCAGCTTCCTATCCTGAGAGGCCGGCTTTGCTTGTGTGTGCCGTCTTCGGAGAGCTCCGTTTCTCGTAGGCAGGAACGCGGTCGACCCACGAGCTGACCGCAGGCCATCCCGCGGGCCACGTGGCAAGGAAACCCTGCCAGTGCACACGCGCGACGGGACGCCGCCGCAGGCCCGGGCCCGCCACTTCTAGGCCTCGGCCCGAGCGTGGATCTTCTGCGGCCCTCGCGGACCGCTCGCCTTCCCGCGGTGATTTTATTACGCCATTAGGGTGCAATAATCGCGGGACGTGGGGGAGTGGGCGCAGTTGATCCCCACGTTCCCCCACGCCATGCCTCCTTGGCTCCGCCGCGCCGGTCTATAAGTAGGGGGAGGAGGGGGAGAGACAGAGGTTCGCACGCTCTCCCTCGCTCCGCCCCTCCTCGTCTTCCTTCTTCTTATTCTTCCCGCCGCCGCAGCCACCCACCACTACGCCGTTCCGCCGCCGCATTGTCTTGCTCTCATGGTGCCATCGAGCTCGTGGGATGGCTCCAACGTCCACGAGGACCACGTCGAGTTCCTCCGCCAGACGCGATGCCTGCCCGGTGAGAACTTCATGCGGGTTCATCAAGCGTCGGAGAAGGAGATTTCGCCGGCACCGGAGGAGGGCGAGCGGGTGATCTTCCGCTCGCACTGCCTGCGCGGCTTCGGCCTTCCGGCGAGCGGGTTCCTTCGAGCCTTTCTCGAATTCTACAACCTCCAGCCGCATCACCTCATGCCCAACGCGGTGATGCTGCTGTCGGCCTTCGTCACTCTCTGCGAAGGCTTCCTTGGGGTCCTCCCCATGCTCGAGCTCTGGGGGGAATTCTTCCAGAGCAAGCTCGGCACCGTCGTCGCGGGCGTGCCCGCCCCCTGCGGAGTCTATATTGCCATGAGGCGGTCGGGCGAGAACAACCCGTTCCCGCCCATCCCGCTGATCCAATCGATGAAGCTCTGGCAGAAGTCTTACTTTCACGTGAAGAACGTCGCCCAACAAGGTGACTACGTCAACCTGCCGGCTGGGAGGCGACCTTCGTGGAGCTACTGGGCCAGGTCGTTGTCTCGGGCCGGGAACGCAGCCGTCTCCCGGCTTCGGGTGATGATCCAGTCGGAGGGCCTGACCAGAGCCGACTTGGTGGCCGCCTTCGTGGAGCGCCGGGTACTTCCCCTCCAAAGCCGGCCTCACATGATTTGTTAGATGAGCGGCCGCTTCGACCCAAGCCGGCTGAGCACCAGGGCGATGCCTCATGCAGAGGTGTCTTACATGGTGAACTATATCTCCAACTGCAAGCTCGCCGAGGATTGGCGATACGGCAAGGAGCCGTACTCTTGCGCCAACCCTCCGCCTGTCTTAAGTTTTTCCTTCTTTTCTTCCGTTGGTAGCCAGCCTCATGATAGCCGACTTATGATTAGTTGATTTGCTCTTAACAGAACTCTCTCCTTCCGCCGACGACCGGGGCCGCAGGGGTAGAGTGCCAGCTCCTCCCCGACCGCACGGTGGACGACGCCGACGATCCGGACCTGGGTGCGGCCGCCATGGAAGACGCCATTGTGGGGGAAAGCGACGAGGCCGGAGGCGCAGGGCTCGGGGCCGGCTTCAAGGACTGGCCGGACGATGCCGAGGTCGAAGTCGCCCCGCGCCGCCAGCCGGCGCCTGACCATCAAGGCGCGAGCTCGTCCGCCGTGCCGGCTGCCTGCGGTGGCGCGCAGAAGCGCCGGGCCGCGTCGATCCTCTTTGGTAGCCGGCCGAAGAAATCCAAGGCTTCCACGGCGGCGACCAAGTGAGATGAGGCGGCCGCGAAGGTGGCCCGCTTTCACAAGGCGGTAAAACAGCCGCAGGCAATCTCGGCGTAAGTCGTCGAATGCTTTGTATATATATCTTTCGTTGTCCATTTTGACCGAAACTCTTCTAAACCTCTTTGCTCGCCGGACAGGGCGCCGCTTTCCCTTGAGCGGGGTCCAGGCGGCTCCGTAGTCGGGCCGACTGGAGGGTCTTCAGGCTCCTGTCGCGTGGATCCCCGCGTCGACCTTAGGGAGGCCACGGAGCGGAACGCATGGGAGGCGTGGGAGGAGCGGGAGGCGGCGGAGCGGAGGACCGCCCAGGCGACGAAGGAGCAAGCCGACGCGGCGGCTAAGGCCCGGGCGGATGCGGCAACCGCGGAGACGAAGGCGGAGGCCTCGCACAACCCGCCTCCGCTGCTCATCATTCCCCTCCGAGCTGTGGCCCCCAACATCCCTGTGCCTCCGTTGGAGGAGGTCGACCAAGAACCGCCGGTGATGGAGAGGAGGGAGGTCCATGTGGCCTCCGTGGAAGGGACGCCGGAGACGGCGCCGACCGGAGCGGGCCAAAGCGGCCAATCCGCTGCGGCACCAGAGCAGCCGGCCGGGGGTGAGCCGGAAGCAGGAGCAGGCCTCGAGGTGCAGCCGGCAATGCACCGGCGCGCAGGGGGAGGCACCGCCGCACCGGAGCCGCACCGACTTACGGGTGCCAGCCAGACGGCGGAGGCCCTGGAGGCGGCCAGCACCAGCACATCCGAGTGGACTCCCAGCGGGGGGACGGGCAAGCTGAACATGGCGGCCCAAGAGGTTCGGAACCGGCTTCAGGCCCAAGCCGCCTCGCTGCAGCAATACACCCAGGAGTTCCTTGCGACGCGGGCCGTCATCCGAGTGAGTCTTCTAGTCTTGGTTGTTTCGTTCTCTTGATTTCTTCCGTGGGGGCGCGTCAGCGCACCCACTGGGTGTAGTCCCCGAGTTCCGAGTTGGCTGCTGCGCAGGCGGCTCGGAACTTACTAGGTTCTGACAACCATCTTATACCTGCCTCATGTCTGTTCTTTCAGGAGTATCATAACCTCCACGCTGCTGCCTTCAACTCCCAGGCTCAGGAGCTGGGCCGAAGAACCGAAGACCTGATCAGCAGCCAGAGTGCGTACTTGGTTTCGTTCATCTCCTGTGGGGGCACGTCAGCGCACCCACTGGGTGTAGTCCCCGAGATTCGGGCCGACTGCCGAGCAGTCAGGTCGGATCTTCCCTGACGACTTCACCTTATTGGTTTTTCTTTTGTCTTTCGTGCTCGCAGGAGCCAATGCCGACTTGAGGGGGCAGCTCAGCAAGGCGCAGGCCGCCCTTCGCGCCAAGGAAACCAAGTACGACGCCTTGGTCCTGGAGCGTGACCGCCTGGCCAAGAAGCTGGCTGACCAGGAGGAGAGCCACAAGGCGGCCCTGAAGAAGGCACATGATAACGAAGCCGCCCTGAAGGCCGAGTTTGAGACTGAAGCGGCGGGCTGGGCTGAGACCAGGCAATCGCCGAATGAAGGCTTTGGCCGTATTGAGGATTTGATCGACGGTAAGCCGCCTTCCTCGCTCCTTGGTTACCCCTTGCCGCCTGATTTGTGTTCTGACTTGTGCTGCTTTTTATTCTCTGTGCAGACTACTTTCCTGGCTACTCCTTCTTTGCTACCCAAACCATCGAGGCCCATTGCGAAGCGCGCCGTCAGGCGGGGACGACATCGCGCCGGACATGAACCGGACGCTTGAGGAGCAACTCTTGGCGGTCCAAGCGCGGCTGCAGCTGGCTCAGCGTATGCTCCGCTGCCTCCAGCGCGCCGGAGCGCAGGTGTTGGCCGCCCTCTGGCCAGGCGAGATGATTCCCCGCACCCCGAGCTGGACTGCCGACTGGCTGGAGGTTGTGGTTGGCCGCTTCGAGGCCTGGAAGGCATCGTCAGCCCGGCTTGGAGCGGGGCGGGCGCTGGAGTTCGTCCGAGCTTGGTATCCGGGGCTGAACCTAGACCAGTTGCGCACCTGGCGCTTGGAGGCCAACGAAGAGCTGGAGGAGGTGCGGCCGGCTATCGCTCAGCGCGCTTCGACGATCACCGAGTGTACTGACATCAGCGTCTTCGCTCCTAAAATTAATGATGACGGTGTTGCCCAGCCGGAGGAGTGGTTCGGGCTAGACCCAGCAGCGGGTGAAGACTCGCATAGGAGATCGCCTCCAACGATGAAGATGAAGACGACGAAGGAGAGGAGGGCGAAGACGTTGAGCCGGCCGGTGAAACGGCCAACCAACCTCAGCCTGATCGTGCCTCCAGCAATGAGGCGCGTGCTAGCATGCCTTCTGCGGGAGGCGGTGATCATGCCGAGGTTCGCCAGCCGGCCACTCCTCCGGCCGGCACTGTCGTCTCCACCGACCTTCCCGACTCGCCAGTCGCTCCCTTGGCTTAGTCTGTCGTCCTTGTTTTTTCCTGCTTGTTGCCTTTTGAACAATTTTATTAAGCTTGTGCAGTTCCACCCACTGGGGGTGTATTCGAACTATGTTGAATGCTGGCCTCCTGAAGGTCTTTTATGTAAATATTATTGTGTGCGTGTTTGGCTTCCATTTACGTATGCTTTTTGTCCTTAGGCTGTTTCCTTTGCCCCCTTCCCCTTTTGGGGAGGTAAGTACTTGAGCTTTTTTAGACTGAAGTGAGGTGAATGGAAGCTGGCTGGCTGGCTACTCTGGTAGTCGGTCGGCGGTGGGAGAAAAACCGGCTTTTGTTATATTAGTCCGTTAGTCCCTAGTCGTTTTTTGTGTGGTCGTCCTTTCCTGCCTTTAACTCTTGCCAGTCGGACAGTCGGTTCTTCGAACTGCGACTTTTGGCAAGAGAAGGCTTGGGTGCCGGCACACTACTTGTCTGACCGCGGGTAGGACTTCTAATATAACTCCAGGAGGCCAGTCCCCGGGCCGACTAGTCGAACCCGGTGCCGGACGAAAAGAGTAAATGTAATGACAGGGTCATAAGCATGATATTCTTCATTCATAGATAAAAGATGGCAGTCCCCGAGCTCTCATTGGGGGGCCTATTGTCTCGTACTTAGTACAAAAGTTGGCGTGATACATACTGCATTTCAACTGTAAAATCTTCGGAGGAGGTTGGCGTTCCATGGTCGTTCCGACTCCTTGCCGGAGTCGTCTCTCTTTCGTGCCTTCGGCTTCTGCGCGTCGATTAGGTAGTACGAGTCGTTGCCTAAAGCTCTGCTGATGACGAAGGGGCCGAGAGCTTGTACTGGCCGG
The DNA here is from genome assembly GCF_018294505.1 of Triticum aestivum. Classification (NCBI taxonomy): domain Eukaryota; kingdom Viridiplantae; phylum Streptophyta; class Magnoliopsida; order Poales; family Poaceae; genus Triticum; species Triticum aestivum. Next base: position 372,017,413 of record NC_057809.1, on the reverse strand, counting down.
CTGTTCGCTGGATCAGCCGGAGCACAAGATCGCCCTCTTGGAAGGATCTTGGCTTGACCTTCCGGCTGTGGTAGCGGCGCAGGCCCTACTGATAGATGGCGGACCGGCTGAGGGCTAACAGCCGGCCCTCTTCCAGCAGGTCGACGCCGTCTTCTTGTGCTTCCTTGGCCTCCGCCTCCGTGTACATGGCTACCCGAGGTGAGTCGAACTCGATGTCGGTTGGGATGACCGCCTCGGCACCATACACGAGAAAGAAAGGAGTGAAGCCGGTTGACTTATTTGGAGTAGTGTGCAGACTCCAGAGGACGGCCGGCAGCTCATCGAGCCAGCAGCCGGCTGAACGCTCCAGTGGTACGACCAGTCGGGGCTTGATGCTGGAAAGGATGAGGCCATTGGCTCGCTCGACCTGGCCGTTTGACTGCGGGTGGGCAATGGACGCTAAGTCCAACCGGATGCCTTGCGTCGCGCAGAAACATGCCAAGGCTCCCTTGGCGAAATTCGTGTCGTTGTCGGTGATGATGCTGTGTGGCACGCCGTACCAAGTTGTTATATCTGCGATGAATGTTACGGCAGTCGGCCCATTCAGCTTCTTGATCGGCTTTGCCTCAATCCACTTGGTGAATTTGTCCACGACGACAAGCAAATGTGTCATGCCGCCGCGTGCCGTCTTGAATGGGCCCACCATGTCCAGTGCCCAAACGGTGAAGGGCCAAGTGAGGGGGATGGTCTTGAGTGCTGAAGCCGGCATGTGTTGCTTGGAGCTGAAGAGTTGGCACCCTTTGCAATGTTTAACTAACTCCTTGGCGTCATCCAAAGCAGTCGGCCAAAAGAAACCATGGCGGAAGGCTTTGGCGACGAGTGATCTTGAGGCCGCATGGTGGCCACATTCTCCTTGGTGGATATCTCTGAGGATTGCAATGCCCTTCTCTTGCTCGACGCATCGCTGGAGGACTCCAGTGACACTGCGCTTGACGAGCTCTCCGTTAACGATTGTGTATGCTCCGGCTCAGCGTTGGACTTGTCTTGCCTCTGTTTCATTAGCCGGCAGGTCTTGGTTTATTAGGAAGTTGAGGATGGACTGAGCCCATGATGGTGCTGCGACTTCTTCTATTGCCAATGTGGCTACTACGACCAGGGCGGGCGGGCTGGGTGGTGAAATGCTGGAGTCGGCCGCCGGCTGTTGTGTTGGTGCAGTCCCCGGGCCGACTACCGCAGTCCCTGAGCTGGGTGTGGCAGTCCCCGGGTCGGGCGTAACTATGGAAATCCCCGAGCCGCTTAATGATGTCCCTGGGCCGACTGTCGAAGTCCCCGGGTCACCTGCTTGGTTCTTTGAGCCGGACCCGACCGCGTCGGGGTCAGGCGGCACGAAGATGGAATCGGACTCTGGAGACGGCTTGATAGACGGCTTGAGGAGGTGTTGTAGAGAGACACCGGTTGGTATTGCTTGCCGGGTGGAGCCTATTCGAGCCAGAGCATCAGCTGGCTCGTTGTCGGCTCGCGGTACGTGGAGGAACTTGCATCCTTCAAAATACCCACTGATTTGCTGAACGAGGAAGCGGTAGCTTGCCATATTTGCGTCCTTGGCATCCCAGTCGCCGGATGATTGCTGGACCACCAAGTCCGAGTCGCCATAACATAGGATCCGGCGAATGCCAAGCTCTTTGGCAAGCCGGAGCCCGTGTATGAGCGCCTCGTACTCGGCTACATTGTTGGAGGCGGCAAAGTGAATTTGCAGCATGTATCTGAGCTTGTCGCCTTTGGGAGAGGTAAGGACGACGCCGGCTCCCAAACCGGTGCGCATCTTGGACCCATCGAAGTGCATGCGCCAATGAGTGGAGTCGGGAGCCGGCGGAAGGTACTGGGTCTTGGCCCAGTCGACGAGGAAGTCGGCCAATGCCTGGGACTTGATGGCGGTGCGAGGCTGGTAGAAGATCGTTTAAGGGGCCAGCTCGATGGCCCATTTCTCCACCCAGCCGGATGCATCCCGGCTGCCTATGATCTCGGCCAGCGGGGCGATGCATACGACCGTGATGGGATGCTCTTGGAAGTAGGGCTTCAGCTTCTTGGCGGCGAAGTACATGCCATAGCACATCTTTTGGTAGTGCGGGTAGTTCTGCTTTGAGGCAGACAATACCTCGCTCAAATAGTACACCGGCCTCTGGACCGGCTGGGCTCGGCCCTCTTCTGGGCGTTGGACTACGATGACGATGCTGACCACCCGGCTGGTTGCGGCGATGTAGAGGAGCATGGGCTCTTTCTCAGTCGGTGCTGCCAGGACCGGCGGTGTGGCCAGCATCTTCTTCAGCTCGTGAAAAGCTTGGTCGGCTTGGTCATTCCACTCGAAGTGAGTGGTCTTCTTCATGAGGCGGTAGAGGGGGAGAGCTTTCTCTCCGAGCCGACTGATGAAGCGGTTCAGGGAGGCCAAGCATCCGGTAAACTTCTGGACGTCTCGAAGCTTGGTGGGAATCGCCATTCTCTCAATGGCCTTGATCTTTGCCGGGTTGCATTCGATGCCGCGTTCGGAGACCAGGAAGGCTAGGAGCTGGCCGGCTGGCACTCCGAACACGCATTTCTCGGGGTTGAGCTTGATTTGGAACCGACGTAGGTTCTCAAATGTTTCCTTGAGATCTTCCAGCAAGGTGCCGCGCTTCTCCGTCTTCACCACAATGTCATCTACGTAGACGTGGGCATTTCTGCCGAGCTTCTTGAGGAGGCACTTCTGCATGCAACGCTGAAAAGTGGCACAGGCATTTCTCAAGCCGAATGTCATAGTCAGGTAGCAGAAGGCTCCGAATGGCGTGATGAAGGCGGTCTTCAGGCGGTCAGCCGGATCTAACTTTATCTGGTGGTATCCTGAGTAAGCATCCAAGAAACTCAACAGCTCGCATCCGGCCATGGAGTCTATCACTTGGTCAATCCTCGGCAGGGTAAAGGGATCTTTGGGGCAGGCCTTGTTGAGGCTCGTGTAGTCTATGCACATGCACCACTTGTTGTTCTTCTTTAACACGGGGACCGGGTTGGCCAGCCACTCTGGAAAGAAAACTTCCATAATGAAGCCGGCTGCCAGAAGCCGGGCTATCTCCTCTCCCACAATCCTTCTTTTCTCCTCCGACAGTCAGCGGAGGGGTTGTTTGACTGGTTTTGCGTCTTCTCGGACATGTAGTTTGTGCTCAGCGAATTCCTTCAGAACACCCGACATGTCCTTGGGGGACCATGCAAAGATGTCCCGATTCTCACGGAGGAAATCAGCGAGCTTGCCTTCCTATTTGCTGTTTAGGTTTGCCCCGATGACGGCAAACCTCTCTGGGTGCTCGGGGTCAAGAGGTATCTTCTTTGTCTCCTTGGTCGGCTGGAAAGATCCTTGGGCATCATACTCCTTGGGATCGGGGGACAGGGCCGACTGCTTGCCGGCCATGGCCACGACCCAGTCCAACATCTTCTGTTCTTCGGCAATCACAAGGGACTCGGCCAGCCGGCTGCTGGCTGCTGCGCACTCGGAGGACTTCTTGTAATCACCGGCTATGGTGATGATGCCCTTGGTGCTCGGCATCTTCATCTTGAGGTATGCATAGTGGGGAACTGCCATGAACCTGGCCAAGGCAGGTCGGCCAAGCAATGCATGGTAGGGGCTCTCCAAGTCCACCACTTCAAACCAGATCGCTTCCCGGCGGAAATGCTCCTTGTCCCCAAAGAGTACATCAATCTTGATTTTGCCAATGGGGGCGCAGGACAGGCCGGGTATGATGCCATGGAACACTGTCCGAGTAGGCATGAGTTGCTTTGTCTTGACGTTAAGCTTCTCCAGGGTGTCATGGTATAGGATGTTGATGCTGCTCCCGCCGTCTATCAGCACGCGGGAGAAACGGGTGGCGCGTCTGTCTGTTGCAAGGTGGCATCCAGAACCAACGCATAAGAGCCGGGAGACGGCATCACCTCTGGGTGGTCGGCCCGGCTCCAGCTGATAGGTTTTTCTAACCAATGCATGTGCCCAGCGGGGTTGGCAGCGACCATGCCGACTTCCTGGTGCTCTCGGCGTTTGCTGCGCCGGTCTTCGTGCTGGCTTGTAAAGATGACGTAGGCGGCATGCTCATCAGGGAACTCATCGTGCACGGCTCTGACTGCGGGCCGAGCAGCCGGCGGCGGCGGAGCCGGAGGCGGCGGACCGGCAGGCGGAGGCGGCGCGAGCCCTTCGCCTTTGGAAATTCGGGTGAGCCAATGGCACTTCCGGGTTGTGTGGTTGGACGGCTTCGCGCCACTGTGGAACTTGCACGGGGCGTCGAGAGTTTGCTCGTAGGAGAAGGCTAGCTGCCAAGCCGGCCTGCCGCCCTTGGGTTTCTTGGGCGCGGGCCGCCCTTCAGGCGGCTCGTCTTCGACTGTGGCCACCTGCCGACTGGCGGGAGGCGGCGCGGGGCCCTTGCTCTTGTGGTCGTTCGGGTGTGGGCGTCGGCCGGAGTCCCCAGCCGGCGTCTTGGGCGCCGGGTTGAGTACTTTCTCGGACGCGTCTACCCGGAGCTCGGTCTTCATTGAGGAGTCGGCGGTGGCATACTTGTCCGCTATGTCCAGAAGCTCGTCGAGGGTAGTCGGCTCGTCGCAGAGAAGCTTGTGCTTGAGGAGGGTGCCTTCTCGGCACCCGGCAGTGAAGTATTCTATGGCTTGTACCTCGTGCACCCCCTCGCAAGAGTTGCGGAGCTCGCCCCAACACGTGAGGTAGTCGCGAGTAGACTCGGCGGGGCCTTGTACGCACAAAGAGAGCTGTCTGGGCTTGGAAGCCCGCTTGTAGGTGCTGGTGAAGTTGCGGATGAAAGCTTCTGTGAAATCTAGCCAGTTGTTGATGCTGCATGGCTTGAGGCTGTTGAGCCAGGTTCGCGCTGTGCCTTGCAGCATGAGGGGCACGTACTTCACGGCAACGCGCCGGTTGCCATTGGCTATGCTAACCGTCGTGGAGTAGTCGATCAACCAATCTTCCGGCTTCACGGAGCCGTTGTACTTGGGCGTGTCTCTTGGGAGCGAGAACCCTTTGGGGAAGGGCTCGTCGCGGAATGGGGGGCCGAAGCAAGGCGGACCGACATCGTCTTCTTCTTCCAGCGCCAGGGATCGCGCCAGGCGGTCGATCCGATGGCGGGCGTCGTTTTTGCTGACTCCTTCGCGGCGACCCAGCCGGCCGCTAAGAGTCGGATGCGCAACAGGCAATGGGGTGGGACATCTCTCTCCATGGGGCCGAGGCGGAGGCGGGTTGCCCCGCCACTCCACGGCCCGAGGGTGGCCTTCTGCGTCTCGCTCGATGGAGATTCAGGTTTGGCTTCGGCTGGCAGCCGGCTCTTTCTTGCGCCGTGCACGGTCTCTACCCGTAGTCGGCGTCCGGGATGTCGCGCCATGATCTCGGTGCGGGGGAGGGCTTTCCGCGCGGGCGTCGGCTTCGTGCCGCTGTGCGGCTGCATCGATTAGCTGCTGGATGCGTCGGGTCATGTGGGGGAGTTCTTCGGCCCCCAGTCCGTCTAGCTCGTCTACGGCCGCCTGGGCGGCTCGCAGGTTCTCGAGTGGAGTGGCGTAGACTGGGCGGTCGACTCCTAACGTGTCGGCAACGACAGTGCCGCGCTGTCTGACAACACCGACCCGGCTGGGCTCGCCTGGGGGTGGCGTGCCAAAGGCGGCGCGGTCGGCTTCACGTCGGTGGGCCTCAGCAAGGCGTCTCATGGAAACCAACTTCCGGCCCTCCACGAGGAGGGCGAGGCGGCGAGCTTCCAGTGCTTCAGCGTCGGCATCGGCCGGGAGGGGGATGGACAAGTCATGGACCGCCACGTGCGGGGCGTCGTGGACGCTCTCGTTAGCAGCGCCGCCATGGCCGATGACCATCACCTCGGTGGTGACAGCGTCGCAGCCATCGGCCCGGGGAAGCGGGTCGTTGTAGATCGTGACGTCGGTGGGGAAGGTGTCGAATGAGGCCGTGCCGGAGTTGATAGGCATCAGATCGGCGGAGCCAACCGACTCCAAGTCCACAGCAGGCTCGCCAGAGACATGGAGCTGGCCGAGGAGGTTGGCGAGGTGGTCGGTGCCCGCGTCGGAGGCGAGCTCGTCGGAGATGAGGGTCCTGTCGAGGAGATCGGCGAGGCCGCTCGCTGCGCAGACATTGGTGACGCCTTGCAGCGCGTCATGGCAAGCGCCATTGGGCGTGCCGGGCTGGCTACGCTCGCGGGGGAGGAAGAAGGTTCCCGTCCAGAACAGGTCTCCGGACGACGGTGCACCTGGCCCCATGGTGGGTGCTAAATGTCGGGTGGTAGGTGCGACATATGCCAACGGGTGGCTTATCATTGTGGGAGCCAGTAAGATGTCACCGGTGCCTGGAAGCGGGATGAGGCGAAGACATGCACGCCAGCGAATCTTACCCAGCTTCGGGGCTCTCCGTGGAGATAACACCCCTACTGCTGCTCTACGAGGTCTCCGCATGATCACTAGATGAACAAGTAGATACACGATGCTCCTTGAGCTATTTGGCGAGAGGAGGAAGAAGGGCTCTGCTCGTTCTCTTCTCCTCCCTATGTGGTGTTTAGAACTAGCAGGGATCAATCCTTTGCATGGGTGTCCCGGGGGGTTTATATAGGCCTACCCCCCGGGGGTACAATGGAAATCCGGCTGGACGTGGGGCCCAGCCGTCTATGTCTATACTCGCCAGCTTCCGCGCCGACTACTAGGGCCCGCCGACTGGTGGGTCCCGCCGGCTGCCGGCTACTGGGTCGACAGGTAGGCCCCGCTGCCCAGGGCCTCGTCGGTGGCTGGTTACTGTTACTCAATCTTGGTGACGAGGGCTTCGCCGAGGTAAGCGTGGCTACAGTGCCGTCGTCCGGCGGGTGATCACTGTAGCCTCACCGTGTCTTATCTCCTTAATGGGGTGTCCCCTTCGAGGGGGCGACAAGCCGGATGGAGGGAGCCGGCTCCATCTTGGGCCGACTGGGGGAGGCCAGGCCGCCTTCAGGTGTCTCTCTGCCCGAAGGGGCCCACCGCCCGTGGGCCACTCTGGCAGCCCATCGTGGATGACATCAGGGTCGTCCTGGCAACAGTGCTGCGCCGGACGGGTCATGGCCACCCGTACGGTGCACTGTGCCAGGCGTTCTCCGGGATTCGGGGGTGGCCAGCCTTACTGTAGCCACGCCTCGTCACATCGCTGTTATGTGGGTGCAGACTTCGAGGGTACAATCTCGACCGCTTTATGGGAGCCGGCTTCTTGGAGTCGGCCTTCTCGCAGCCGGCTCCTTGGAGCCGGCCCTCCCGCGGCTTTCTACATGAGGGCTGGAGTCGGGCTGCCTTCCGATAGTCGGCCTGGGAGACAGCCGGCCAGGGGAAGGCGGCCCCACGCCTTGGATTCTTGAGGGCCGGATCAGCTCGTAATTTTTTCAGAAAGGCCAGCGGGAGCCGGCTAGGCTACCCATGGTCATTTACTCCGACATCCTCTCCATCGCCTCCATCAACAATTTGAACCCCTCCCTTTTTTCCTCCTTGTTGTCAGAGCGCTTGACGTATGCCTCATCCTTCTTCGACAAGATGTCCTCCAACCTCTCTGTCATCCTGGCCGCCGCACCTTCTCGCGTCGCCCTCTCCTCCTCCCACTTCTTTTCCGGAACCCTCTTCTAACCTTCTTGGGTGGTTCTTTTATTGCATCGGTTGGGCCATCGGTTTCTTCCTCGGTGGCTTGGGTGCTGGTCTTGGCTATGTATATGTTCCACTTTGGTTGCCCATTCAACTTCAACCAACAATGCATGACGGTGAAGTTTTTCTGCTCCAACTTCTTGAACACCGTACATGCACGAGAAGGTTACAAAATAAAACATTGTCTACAATGCATATCCACATAACTATGCATAGATATCCGGATACAAATATGCATATCTGACAAGTGATGAACAAAACTAACTATGCATATCCTGCTACAAAACTATGCATATTCGGCTAGTGATCAACGAAACTATGCATATCCGGCTACGAAACTAAGCATATACGGGCAAATGAACTTACTTGCTCGGTGATTTGTGCACCGCTAGGACACCATGCGATGAAATACTTGAAGTGGCCGCAATACTTCTACACGGCATCTTGGATGGTGTACCATCGATGGTTGAGGGACTTTGATTCTGTAACGCCCCGGACACACCCGCCGATAGTCGTTACTCCTGGCGGGATTTAGACTGGCCCCACAGATGAATACTAGTCTTTTCTGCGCACTTTGTCCTCACTCGTGCGCACCCGGGAGCAACTTCCCGGTCGGTCACCCATCCTGACACTACTCCAAGCTGAGCACACTTAACTTTGAAGTTCTATCTGAATGGGCTCCCAGAAAGGAAGGAATTCCTTATTGATATGAGTAGTCTATCATCCCTAATAAGCCAGGCCATCACAGATTCACAATTGCAGATGACTGCGTCAGAGTAGGGTGCAAAATGCTTGTGTTCATGGAACCATGTGTGAATGTTGGCCCAAAAAGTTGTGCCATTTTGCTCTGTGCCATGGATCAAATCGAGGCTAGTGGCCAACCATGCATCGCACAACAGCTCGTTCTCCCACATGTTGAAGCTTTTTCCTCTACCCCCCTTTCTACGGACCGGTGGCAAAATCATCCCGATCATCGTCATCACCGTCCTCCTCTTCCTCCTCATGTTGCTGTCTGGTGGCCCAATCCTGCTATTGTGTTCCCATGTCAGTCTGGGTGTAGGTCTGCTGCATACCCGACTGGATGTAGCTCTGATGCGTGTGGGTGTAGTTGCTGAACTGGGTGGGATCTGAATCTTCCACCTCCCCGTCCTCATAGCCGCCTACTCCTCCACCTCCATCGTAGATGATGTCTAACACCTCCTTGTCCGTGTCGTCGTACGCTGGCCCCCCTGCTTTAGGCATAGCAGTGAACAACATTCGGGCACCCATCTTCTCCCCACCCGTCGTTTGCACCTAGACAAGATACAGTGAAGAACACTCTAAGAAGAGTAGCGTCGCCGCGTTTACATCAATGATGTAAGGCAGTTGCCTGATGGTGGTTGTCGTGGACTGCCTACCAAGATACTTTGCGGCATAGTAGTACGGAGCCCTTTAATGCTCCGACCATGGCGGCATATGTATGGTGGGAGACATCATCGGGGAATGCGGCCCAGGCCATGACCTCCACCACGTCTGCGACCAACACACCCACCAACATGTCAGCCACTAGCACGCCCTCCTCCTGCCTTTTGTTTCTTCAGTATTTCCTCCTTTGCGGCCTTTGCTTTAACACATCGATTTTTCCACGTCGCCGAGTTGATCTTCCGAGCGAGCGTGATGCTCGGATCCTCCTACACCTCCACCAACTCCATCTCCGGCAGGTTCTTCCCTGGTTCCATGCGTCGATGGTGGGGGGAGAAGAGAGTGGGAGAAAAGGGCATGAATTGTGTGGAAAGCGGCTGGATGGAAGAAGAGAGTGGGGGATTTTTGCATGGAAATAGTGCAGGCAGCTAGAAAAGTGCGGGCCTGTCTTCGTTCTTTGTGAGCCAGGGGTGTTAGAGTCCTATGTGTCTTGTGTATGGACTCCCGCAAGCCGACCTCCCCCCACATTTGGTTCCGGTTTGCGGGGAAATCATGGTATGGACTACTCCATGGACAGATGGGGTCGACGTTTGATGGCTTCCGGTGTTCGTACATCTACATCCAAATGGATACTACCGGTTTGAGGGTCGACGTTGGATATTCCCTTATGCCTCTTTTGATATTTTAGGGGGAGCGCTAGTTACACCGTTCGAGCTTGTATAAAATCCAACCAAGCCCATTTTATATGATGTTCTTCTTCCGTTCCCACCCGTTGACGGTAACGATCGTGATCCCAACCTTTTATGCATCTTCATATTGATCTTGGGTGATCGTAGGCACGAATTTTTTTTGTTTTCTACTATGTTTTCCAATAGTGGCATCATGAGCAGTTTTATGAGTAGGTGTAGGATGCGATCTAGATCACATGTGATTGTGAGGATTGATGTTCTTGTTATGCTTCCCTCAAGTGTTGCTTTGGTTCCATTCATCGACGACATGGTGTCACTTTTACAAGGTTCCGACACTTGATTGACTTTGGCTGTTGACGATCTGCTAACACTTCTTTGGGCTTCACCATAGTTGAGAATAGTGAACCATCACATACACAAGAGGTGCCGAAGATGGATGGTATTCTAGGGGATCACGCGTATTAGACGAAGTTTAGTGTGGGGGACAAGACTTTTAATTAAGTCTCTTCTTCACACACCCCGAAACTTAATCTAGCATCAAGAATCATCGCCTAAATTGTCTACATAGATAGCTACTATTACTTGTTAAAACGGGTTAACCACGTAACTAATTTTTTTCTAAAATTGATTAGAGGACGTCTAACTTGGTTTTGCAGGGTATGCATATGATGTGGTATAGACTTTGTCATGATAATGAGTTTATGTATGAGATGGTTATATGTTGTAATGTTAAGTGGCCTACACATCACGACATGATGGCTGGAACCACCAGATTGCCACATTAATGTAAATATCATATAGATAGCCTACATGTTACATGTGACGATGGCAACCGTCATGGAGGACCTCGACGAAGAGAAGGTGTATTTGAAGGAAATATGCACTAGAGGCAATAATAAAGCTGTTATTTATATTTACTTATATCATGATGAATGTTTATTATTCATGCTAGAATTGTATTAACCGGAAACTTAGTACATGTGTGAATACATAGACAAACAGAGTGTCACTAGTATGCCTCTACTTGACTAGCTCGTTAATCAAAGATGGTTAAGTTTCCTAACCATAGACATGAGTTGTCATTTGATAAACGGGATCACACCATTAGAGAATGATGTGATTGACATCACCCATCTGTTAGCTTAGCACTTTGATCATTTAGTTTATTGCTATTGCTTTCTCCATAACTTATACATGTTCCTATGAGATTATGCAACTCCCGAATACTGGAGGAACACTTAGTGTGCTATCAAACGTCACAACGCAACTGGGTGATTATAAATATGCTCTACAGGTGTCTCCGATGGTGTTTGTTGAGTTGGCATAGATCGAGATTAGGATTTGTCACTCCGATTGTCGGAGAGGTATCTCTGGGCCCTCTCGGTAATGCACATCACTATGAGCCTTGCAAGCAATGTGACTAATGAGTTAGTCATGGGATGATGCATTATGGAATGAGTAAAGAGACTTGCCGGTAACGAGATTGAACTAGGTATGATGATACCAACGATCGAATCTCGGGCAAGTAACATACCGATGACAAAGGGAACAACGTATGTTGTTATGCGGTTTGACCGATAAAGATCTTCGTAGAATATGTAGGAACCAATATGATCTTCCAGGTTTCGCTATTGGTTATTGACCAGAGATGAGTCTCGATTATGTCTACATAGTTCTCGAACCCGTAGGGTCCGCACGCTTAACGTTCGACGATGATATGTATTGTGAGTTATGTGATTTTATGTACTGAAGGTTGTTCGGAGTCCCGGATGTGATCACGGACATGGCGAGGAGTCTCAAAATGGTCTAGACATGAAGATTGATATATTGGAAGGTTATGTTTGGACACCGAAAAGGTTTCGGATAGGTTCAAGCATTTTTTGGAGTACCAGGGGGGGTTACCAGAACCCCCCGGGGGGTTAATGGGCCTTCATGGGCTTTAGTGAAGAGAGAGGAGGCGGCCAAGAGGAGGGGCGCCCCCCAATCCCAATCCGAATTGGGGAGGGGGCCGGGCCCCCTTTCCTTCTTCCCCTCTTCCCCTTCCTTCCCGCTCTTAGTTGGACAAGGAAAGGGGGGAACTGTAACGCCCTTGATGCAGCTATATCTCCCACGTGTCGAATCACGACTTAGAGGCATAACCGCATTGAAAGCAATGTCGCAAGTGAGGTAATCTTCACACAACCCATGTAATACATAAGGGAAAGAGATACATAGTTGGCTTACAATCGCCACTTCACACAATACATGAATAAAGCATTACATCATCCAGATACAAACAAGCCGACTACGGAACCCAAAATGAAAGAAGAGTTTCCCCGAGGTTCCTTACAAATCTCGTTCTCAGGGCACACCGGATAAGCAATTCATACAACTAAAACCAGCCCTCGAGTTTCCCCGAGGTGGCGCTGCAAGGGGCTCTAGTTTGGACCAACACTTAGACAAGCACTGGCCCGGGGGGTTTAAAAATAAAGATGACCCTTGGGCTGGCCTAACCCAAGGGAAAAACAGGCTAGGTAGCTAATGGTAAAACCAAGGTTGGGCCTTGCTGGAGGAGTTTTATTCAAAGCAAACTGTCAAGGGGTTCCCATTATAACCCAACCGTGTAAGGAACGCCAAATCCGGGAACATAACATCGATATGACGGAAACTAGGGCGGCAAGAGTGGAACAAAACACCAGGCATAAGGCCGAGCCTTCCACCCTTTACCAAGTATATAGATGCATTAATTAAATAAGAGATATTGTGATATCCCAACAAAATATCTATGTTCCAGCATGGAACAAACTCCAATCTTCACCTGCAACTAACAACGCTATAAGAGGGGCTGAGCAAAGCGGTAACATTGCCAAACAACGGTTTGCTAGGACAAGGTGGGTTAGAGGCTTGGCTTAACAATATGGGAGGCTTGGCTTAACAATATGGGAGGTTGAAATCAATATAAAGATCACCGGAATCAGATGCATGGTTTGGAAATGGCAAGCAAAACAAATATGGCACCGGTCTGCGATTAACAGCACAAACCCATCTGAATGCATCAAGAACAACATGCTACAGCACTCTAACATGACAAAAAAATACATGGCAGGGATCCACTCATGATGCTTGACAAAAGATGAACACTGAGCTACGGCCAATTCAACCAATAGCAGGTTCAAACAAGCATGGCAAATGTGCAAAAGATTACTGGTTACAGACTTAGTGAAATTAACAGCATGTCAGGAATTTATCATCAGGAAGCAATGTTTAGAGCAATGAAACAACATGCTACAGGAACATATCATGGCAAAGCAAGGCATGGCATGAAGCTACTCAAAGCATATAACAAAAGTCCCTTTAGTGACCATGAGCCAAAAGGGATTAGAAAATACAATTGCAAGCATGTGAACATAGCAAAAACATAAACAGATTCAGACTTGGTGAAAAACTGGAGCATGGCAAAACAGATAACAAGTAGGCATGTTTACGAGCTCGATGCACTCACTACAAAGCATGGAATGACAAACTAAGCATACACCCAGCAATGAGACATGGCATAGAAGCTAGACGTGGCAAGAACAACAATATAGCATGCACGGATCAACAACAATAAGCTCGGCAAAATTGCTAAACATGTTAACAATCTGCCAGGAACATTTTATAGCAAAAGTAGAGCTCAATTGACTCAAGATAGGATGCTCCATAAATGCAAACAAAGACATAGATGGATAGAGCACAACAGTATCTACAAAACATCCTTACTGATCATGCTCAAAAGAGGCACGGATCACTAGGAAACAACATGAACATATGCCATAAAAATAATAACAGGGCAAGGACTTAGTGAAATTCTAAGTCCCTGAAATCAGCATCATTGAGTAAGCTACTTTGCATGCTTGTGCTAGTCACCACAAAGATCGCAAAAATACATGGCATACACCCCTGTAAAGATAACATGGCATATAACAAAACACATGTCGGGCTCAAGATCATAGCATGCACACATTAATCATGGCAAAAATGACAAAAGTGCATTTGCTGAAACAGATCTAAAACTATCATCACATATCCCTCTTCCAACAGCATTTCGGGCATCAGTATGAGCTCAAATGGAAATGATGCAATGAGATGAAATGATGTACTCGTCGAGACGAACATTTTGATATGCTATACGCACGAATCGGAGCAACGGTGATGAAGTTATGATGCGATGAAAAGTGCATAAAATTACTGGGACTTAGTGAAATATACCCTCGTGAGAAAGTCAACCCGGGACGGAACGGTGTGGGACGGAGGGATCCACGATGGAGGGGCGGTGTTTGGATCGGTGAGATGGTGGATCTGATCCATCCCGGTTCAGATCTGGCCGGACCGACTCCAGCGAAGAGGGAGGCGAGGTTCGGTGATGTAGCAGCGGGGCGGCGCCGGAGAGTGGCGCGGTGGAGCGACGAGCACCCGCAGCGGAGAGGCAGAGGCGGGAGGCGGCCGTTGCCGGAGATGGAGGCGCGGCTCCGGCGAGCTCTGGCGCGGGCAGCGGAGGAGCAGAGAGCCGGGCGGCGTTGCTGGACGAACCAGGCGACGGCGCTGGGTGAAGCGGGCGGCGGCGCTGGGCGAAGCGGGCGGCTGAGGGAGGAAGAGCAGCGAGCTCCGGCCGCCGGAGTTGGTCACCGACGACGGCGCGAAGACGGCGCGAAGATCCGGCGAGGTTGCGGGCTCCCTCGGGCCCGGCGCAGGTCCGATCTGGGCTTCTCGGGCCCGGCGGCGAAGTGGACGTGGGTGGACACGTGGCAGCTCCGGATACGCCGGGGCGGCGGCTGGACATGTCCGGGCGCGGTGGGAATTTCATCCGGCGGCGCGAGGAGGACAAAGTTAGGGTTTCGTTCGCGGATTTTGGAGGGGATCACATATTTATAGGTAGAGGGAGCTAGGGGAGTCCAAATGAGGTGCGGTTCTCGGCCACACGATCGTGATCGAACGACCGAGATGATGGAGGAGGTTTAGGTGGGTTTTGGGCCACTTTGGAGAGGTGTTGTGCTGCAACACACACGAGGCCTTTGCGGTCCCTCGGTTAACCGTTGGAGTATCAAACGAAGTCCAAATGGCACGAAACTTGACAGGCGGTCTACCGGTAGTAAACCAAGGCCGCATGACAAGTATCGGTCCAATCCGAAAACATTTAACACCCTCACACAAAAAGAGGTAGAAAGGGACACCGGGTGACATAGGAGCGCCGGATTGCAAAACGGACAACGGGGAAAATGCTCGGATGCATGAGACGAACATGTATGCAAATGAAATGCACATGATGCCATGATATGAAATGCATGACACGCAAGCAAAGACAAGGAAACAACAGCGAGTAACTGGAGGACACCTGGCACATCGGTCTCGGGGCGTTACAACACTCCACCACTACGAGAGGATCTCGTCCCGTGATCTAGAATGGCACCGGAGGGACAACTGAAGAGAAAGAGAAGAGGTAAAACTAAGTTGCTTCTTTGACAAACGAGTGAAACCAAAGAACCATGCGAGGTTGAACAAATTGAAAGAAACAAAGCAACGGCAATGAACGAAGTTGGAAAACACTCTGTTAGAAAAGAGGAAGAAGGATCATTACTAGAACCTTGAGGGTTGAAAGACATAAGACAAAGGTTAGAATGGACAAGAAGTATATGCAAGCACCTCGGTTGACACGAGATGTACAAGGAATGATAAAGATCAATTACGGCAACACTCCGGATGGAAAAGAGATGCAAGACTTGATAAGTTGAAAATAACTTGAGCAAATGGCACAACACTCCGGTTAAAAGGATAGGCATGAAAAGAACATGATCTTTGACAAAACGAGATGATGGGTTGAAAAGAGCAACATCACAATGCCTCCGGAACAAAATAATAGAGGATAGATAATTGAAGTAGGAGAATGGAGAAGAAAATGCCAATTTCTGTCACAAAAGAGCTTGAACAGGCATCCTTAGGGGAAGGTTCGAACGGAGTTGTTGGAAAAACCAACAACGAAAAGAATAATCTTGGTATGGTCTTATGAAATACATCTCAAATTATGAGGTGACAACCTGCCACTCACGGGAAGCAGAATTGGATTGATATGAACAAGGAGACGAGAAAACTATAATACCGGGAGGATAAATGAAGAACTTGGGTCATTTATGAGCACCACAAATAGCAACAATCCTTAGGGAAGGCTTTAGGTGAACATGACGCAAGATAAATCCACGAATAGATTGGTGGATTTAAAATATCTCATTCTTGACAACATGTGAATCATGAAGCACGAGCTCAAATTATCAAGAATGACATAATACCACCTCTAATGATATGGTAGAAAGAATTGCACTCTAGATTGCAAGATGAAGAATGATTGAGCTCCGCTGAAAAGAATCTCAATGAACACTTCGAGAAGGAATTAAATCCTTGATGAACCATCATGTAGAGCCTCCATGAAGAACTCTGGTAAACAAAAGGATGATCAAACGAAAAGGAAAGAGAAGTTGAAAACACAAGGTGAATCCTTGTACTGATTGGATGAAGCTTTGCGATGAGATAAGTTGAAACTTGGAACTCCGGAAAAGAAAAGATGAATCAAGTGAAACCGAGAATTTGATGAGCCTCCGGAATAAGGAATTAATCACTTGGAAGAAACAAGAATAAGGATTACATTATACTTATCCTTCACCAATTAGATTGATGATCAACAATGGATTTGGCATATTACTTATTTTCATAGAAAATATTAAGAGATATATAACATAAACTTGAGATGGTCTTCAACGAACCACTGGTAGAATCGAAACAACGAATGAATTGATATGATAATAAATGAAGAGAACTCTTGAACGAACCACCGTAAGAATTTAAAATGAACAAAGAAAGGAGAACAAAACACCAGGAAGAATTAGAAAACGAATGAAGATACTTGAAAGAATTTAGATACATGAGAACGAATAGCTGACGAGCTGATTAGAGAATAATTGAATGCTGCACCGGTATGATTTAGATAACGGGAGCTGAAAGCTGAGAATGAATAATTCTGAGTTGATGGGCTTCGGAGAATCAAACTGAAAAGACTCTTCAATTGCTCTGGATAGGTGAAAAGAATTATCACAATCGAAAACAATTATGAGAGGATCGCCTCGAACTAGAATGACGAATCTTTGAGAGAACGGATAAGATTAGAGAGGAACTCTTCTTCGGTCATCAAAATCTGAGAATTATGACGAGAAACACCACCAAATTGTTGAGATACTTCGGAATAAAGAAGAATGGAAAAGTTGAACCAACGATGAAAAGAATTTGAAAGAGCTTGGAGAAATACATATGAGTGATGATGAATCATTCTTACGTCAAACTTCGAAAAGAATTTGGGAGTAACTCCGGGAAAATAAGAAGAGTCAGGTAAGATCCTGGAAAAAGACCTGTGGGTTAGGGCCCACTAAAAAGATACACCATTGAACGATTGCTTGAAAAGAGAGATTCTGCCGGTTGATTTAAATGGCTTGAATTCGATAACAACCTCGAAATAGGTTGAACGGATCTTGAATGACAAGACTAGCCTTTTGAGATATCTTGAGCACTCCGGAACAAATGAATAGCGAGAAGTGAATTATTATGAGGTGCACCGGTATGAGAAGGCATTTGAAACAAGGAAAAAGGGATATGAACAACAAAGCTTGAATTGGTTCCACCAGAGAAGAAAAAGAATTAAGAATGATGACCTTGAGGCTCTGTTAAAATCTTCATGAGAATCACCGGATAAGAACATTGATGGAAAAGGAATGGAGAGGCTTCACATGAATAAGATGGATACTTGATGAAGAAATCTGAATCCTTCAAGAAAACAAGGGTGGGAGGGTAGGAAAACAAAGACAATCTGGGACGAATGAAATGAACACCGTTGAGAAAGCTTTGAGTTGATCTTTTGTATGTTGAAATGATCGAATCCACTTGAAGAGAGAACACGCCGGTTGAAAAGGATTGACATGACAATCTTGATTATCATGAAGGATTAGTATTCACATAGAAAAATGAGAACACCATTTGGATAAGGTATGGAATCAACACTTGACTTCGAAGCAACTCGAATACCACAACCGAAAACAAAAACAAAGGATTGCCTTGTAAAATAAGCCGGAACAAACATATGATAGAAATTTTGTCCGCAGTTTTTGTGGTGGGGCCCACACGGGCTCGATCGTACATCACCATCATGTACAAGGCAGTGCACATGACATACGAAGCATCCCCGAGTTAGCATAGCCAAGGACTCTTTAAGACACAACGAGACCACTGTAAAACCAACGTGGATAGGCGGACCACTAGACGTCGAAGACCAATTTCATATCATACATCTGTCGAAAAGATATCCTAAGAGCTACTTGAATTCCCATTTATAAACTCCGGAAATTTTCCGGTTATGCAATCAGGTGTTGGGGATACAGGGGAAGCATAATATCTCACCCAAAGCTAACAAATCCTACATCCAGCTATATCCATCCTTCAACACATAACCAAGAAACCTTCGGAAATCGTTTACCTCAACCTTCGAAAAGCATCCGTTATACGAGTTATGGCAATACTCCCGAACTGTCGCCCCAGTACTGGGTGGCGTCAAGGTTATCTCACCAACAACTGAATAAAAGAGATTTTCGATGTCGGCGAAACTCAGGTATTCCAGAACTGCAACGATAATATTGTGACGACAACACCTCGGAGCTCAACTCCCTAGGACACTGCCACAACCCCTAAATGTCAGGAGGCACCAAGAACAATGTTCTCGTCACAAAACCATCGGAACGATTCCAAGATACCCGCGTGATCCTAAATTTTTTTAGTGAAATTTGAGAAGAGAAGAGTCAAAACTCTACGTCAGGATGCCTCACCAGAGCAACGAAGGGACTGAGGAGTAAAAAGAATTCCTAACTCTCCGATATATATAATCCTAAATGACTCAAAACATTTTTCTAGACTCAACAACGCCAACGCTTCGATCAAGCAAGGGGCTCCTAAGTTCGAGGAAGGCTCTAATACCAACTTGTAACGCCCTCGATGCGGCTATATCTCCCACATGTCGAAGCACGACTTA
This sequence comes from Triticum aestivum, assembly GCF_018294505.1. Lineage (NCBI taxonomy): Eukaryota > Viridiplantae > Streptophyta > Magnoliopsida > Poales > Poaceae > Triticum > Triticum aestivum. The sequence continues at coordinate 371,998,606 of NC_057809.1, read as the reverse complement.
GAGGCATAACCGCATTGAAAGCAATGTCGCAAGTGAGGTAATCTTCACACAACCCATGTAATACATAAAGGAAAGAGATACATAGTTGGCTTACAATCGCCACTTCACACAATACATGAATAAAGCATTACATCATCCAGATACAAACAAGGTCCGACTACGGAACCCAAACTGAAAGAAGAGTACCCCAAATGCTACACAGATCCCCGATCGTCCCAACTGGGCTCCACTACTGATCGACTGAAACGAAACAACACAATGGACAAGAACATCATCAAGATCCTCCTTGAGCTCGGTTGCGACACCTGCATGGTTTCATCGGCACCTACAAACTAGTTTTGGAAGTATCTGTGAGTCACGGGGACTCAGCAATCTCACACCCTCGCGATCAAGACTATTTAAGCTTATAGGTAGGGTAAAAAGGTATGAGGTGGAGCTGCGGCAAGCGAGTAGCATATTTGGTGGCTAACATACGCAAATGAGAGCGAGAAGAGAAGGCAAAAGCACGGTCGAACCACTATGATCAAGAAGTGATCCTAGAACAACCTACGTCAAGCATTACTCCAACACCGTGTTCACTTCCCGGATCCCGCCGAGAAGAGACCATCACGGTTACACACGCGGTTGATGCATTTTAATTAAATACAGTGCCAAGTTTTCTACAACCAGATATTAACAAATTCCCATCTGCCCATAACCGCGGGCACGACTTTTGAAAGTTCAAATCCCTGCAGGGGTGTCCCAACTTAGCCCATCACAAGCTCTCACGGTCAACGAAGGATATTCCTTCTCCCAAGACAATCCGATCAAACTCGGCATCCCGGTTACAACACATCCTCGACAATGGTAAAACAAGTCCAGCAAGACCGCCCGATGCGACGACATCCCGATAGGAGCTGCACAAATCTTGTTCTCAGGGCACACCGGATAAGCAATCCATACAACTAAAACCAGCCCTCGAGTTTCCCCGAGGTGGCGCTGCAAGGGGCTCTAGTTTGGACCAACACTTAGACAAGCACTGGCCCGGGGGGGGGGGTTAAAAATAAAGATGACCCTTGGGCTGGCCTAACCCAAGGGAAAAAGAGGCTAGGTGGCGTGGCGAATGGTAAAACCAAGGTTGGGCCTTGTTGGAGGAGTTTTATTCAAAGCGAACTGTCAAGGGGTTCCCACTATAGCCCAACCGTGTAAGGAACGCAAAATCCGGGAACATAACACCGATATAACAGAAACTAGGGCGGCAAGAGTGGAACAAAGTACAAGACATAAGGCCGAGCCTGCCACCCTTTACCAAGTATAACGATGCATTAATTAAATAAGAGATATTGTGATATTCCAACAAAATATCCATGTTCCAGCATGGAACAAACTCCAATCTTCACCTACAACTAACAACGCTATAAGAGGGGCTGAGCAAAGCGGTAACATAGCCAAACAACGGCTTGTTAGGACACGGTGGGTTAGAGTCTTGGCTTAACAATATGGGAGGCATGATAAGCAAGTGGTAGGTATCGCAGCATAGGCATAGCAAAACAGCGAGCAACTAGCAAGCAAAGATAGAAGTGATTTCGAGGGTATGGTCATCTTGCCTGAAATCCCGCAAGGAAGAAGAACGAGTCCATGCAGAAGACGAACAAACATAGTTGAACGGGTCCTCACAAACGCGACGTTATCAGAACCAACCTGAAGAAGCAACACCGGAAAGAAACAGACAACATAGTAAACAATCAACACGTGAACATGGCATGATATGCGGGATGCAGTATGTGATGCATATGCAAGATTTGGAAAGGAAAGATTGAACCTGGCCTCAACTTGGAACACCAGGAGTGCCATTGTAAAGAGGAGTTGATTTCAGTTGAAATCGATATAAAGATCACCAAAATCGGATGCACGGTTTGGAAATGGCAAGCAAAACAAATATGGCACCGGTCTGCGATTAACAGCATGAAGCCATCTAAATGCATCAAGAACAACATGCTACAACACTCTAACATGACAAAAAAATTACATGGCAGGGATCCACTCATGATGCTTGACAAAATATGAACACTGAGCTACGGCTAATTCAATCAATAGCAGGTTCAAACAAGCATGGCAAAAGTGCAAAAGATTACTGGTTACAGACTTAGTGAAAATAACAGCATGTCAGGAATTTATCATTAGGAAGCAATGTTCAGAGCAATGAAACAACATGCTACAAGAATATATCATGGCAAAGCAAGGCATGGCATGAAGCTACTCAAAGCATATAACAAAAGTCCCTTAGTGACCATGAGCCAAAAGGGATCAGAAAATACAATTGCAAGCATGTGAACATAGCAAAAACATAAACAGATTCAGACTTTGTGAAAAACTGGAGCATGGCAAAACAGATAAGAAGTAGGCATGTTTACGATCTCGATGCACTCACTACAAAGCATGGAATGACAAACTAAGCATACACCCAGAAATTGGACATGACATAGAAGCTAGACATGGCAAGAACAACAATATAGCATGCACGGATCAACAACAATAAGCTCGGCAAAATTGCTAAACATGTTAACAATCTGCCAGGAACATTTTATAGCAAAAGTAGAGCTCGATTGACTCAAGCTAGGATGCTCCATAAATGCAAAAAAGACACGGATGGATAGAGATCAGCATTATCTACAAAACATCCTTACTGATGATGCTTAAAAGAGGCACAGATCACTAGGAAACAACATGAACATATGGCATAAAAATAATAACAGGGCAAGGACTTTGTGAAATTCTAAGTCCCTGAAATCAGCATCATTGAGTAAGCTACTTTGCATGCTTGTGCTAGTCACCACAAAAATCACAAAAATACATGGCATACACCCCTGTAAAGATAACATGGCATATAACAAAACACATGTAGGGCTCAAGATCATAGCATGCACACATTAATCATGGGAAAAATGACAAAAGTGCATTTGCTGAAACAGATCTAAAACTATCATCACATAGCCCTCTTCCAACAGCATTTCGGGCATCAAGATGAGCTCAAATGGAAATGATGAAATGATGTACTCGTCGAGACGAAAATTTTGATATGCTATACGCACGAATCGGAGCAACGGTGATGAAGTTATGATGCGATGAGAAGTGCATAAAATTACTTGGACTTAGTGAAATATACCCTCGCGAGAAAGTCAACCCGGGACGGAATGGTGCGGGGCGGTGGGATCCAGGACGGAGGGGCGGCATTTGTATCGGTGAGGTGGTGGATCTGATCCATCCTTGTTCAGATCTGGCCGGACCGACTCCGGCGAAGAGGGCGGCGAGGTTCGGAGATGTAGTAGCGGGGCGGTGCTGGAGGGTGGCGCGGTGGAGCGACGAGCACCTACGGCGGAGAGGCAGAGGTGGGAGGCGGCCATTGCCGGAGATGGAGGCGCGGCTCCGGCGACCTCTGGCGCGGGCAGCGGAGGAGCAGAGAGCCGGGCGGTGTTGCTGGACGAACCAGGCGGCGGCACTCGGCGAAGCGGGCGGCGGAGGGAGGAAGAGCGGCGAGCTCCAGTCGCCGGAGTTGGTCGCCGACGACGGCGCGAAGACGTTGCGAAGATCCGGCGAGGTTGCGGGCTCCCTCGGGCCCGGCGTGGGTCCGATCTGGGCTTCCCGGGCCCGGCGGCGAAGTGGGCGCGGGTGGACACGTGGCAGCTCCGGATTCGCCGGAGCGGCGGCTGGACATGTCCGGGCGTAGTGGGAATTTCGTTCGGCGTCGCGAGGAGGACGAAGTAAGGGTTTCGTCCGCGGATTTCGGAGGGGATCACATATTTATAGGTAGAGGGAGCTAGGAGAGTCCAAATGAGGTGCGGTTCTCAGCCACGCGATCGTGATCGAACGACCGAGATGATGGAGGAGGTTTAGGTGGGTTTTGGGCCACTTTGGAGAGGTGTTGGGCTGCAACACACACGACGCCTTTTCGGTCCCTCGGTTAACCGTTGGAGTATCAAACGAAGTCCAAATGGCACGAAACTTGACAGGCGGTCTACCGGTAGTAAACCAAGGCCGCATGACAAGTATCGGTCCAATCCGAATACGTTTAACACCCGCCCACGAAAAGAGGTAGAAAGGGACACCAGGTGAAATAGGAGCGCCGGATTGCAAAACGGACAACGGGGAAAATGCTCGGATGCATGAGACGAACATGTATGCAAATGAAATGCACATGATGACATGATATGAAATGCATGACATGCAAGCAAAGACAAGGCAACAACAGCAAATAACTGGATGACACCTGGCACATCGGTCTCGAGGCGTTACAGGAACCTACTCCTAGTAGGAGTAGGATTCCCCCCTTGGGGTGTTCCCTATGAGGCCGGCCGGCCACCTCCTCCACTCCTTTATACACGAGGGAGGGGGGCACCCCATAGACACAGAAGTTGATCTCTTAGCCATGTGCAGTGCTCCCCTCCATAGATTTCCACCTCGGCCATATTGTTGTAGTGCTTAGCCCATGCCCTGCGTCGGTAACTTCATCATCACCGTCAACACGCTGTCGTGCTGACGAAACTCTCCCCGGCCTCAGCTATATCTAGAGTTCGAGGGATGTCACCGAGCGGAACGTGTGCAGATCGTGGAGGTGTTGTGCGTTCGGTACTTGACCTGTTGGATCACGAAGATGTTCAACTACATCAACCGCGTTACTTAACGCTTCTGGTTTCGGTCTACGAGGGTACGTGTACACACTCTCCCCGCTCGTTGCTATGCTTCTCCTAGATAGATCTTGTGTGATCGTAGGCTAATTTTTGAAATACTACATTCCCTAATAGTTGTATCAGAGCCAGATCTATGCGTAGATGTTATATGCATGAGTAGAACACAAAGGAGTTGTGGGCGTGGGTATATACATATTGCTTGCCGTCACTAGTTGTTTCTTGATTCGGCGATATAGTTTGATGAAGCGGGCCAAACCGACATTACATGACCGCGTTCATGAGACAGGTTCTACCGACGTGCTTTGCACACAGGTGGCTGGCGGGTGTCAGTTTCTCCAACTTTAGTTGAATCGGATTCAATGAACAGGCTTCTTTCTGAAGATCAAAAAGCAATCACTATACCGTGTTGTGGTTTCTTTTAATGTGTAGGTAAGAACAGTTCTTGCTAAGCCCGTCGCAGCCACGTAAAACTTGCAACAACAAAGTAGAGGACGTCTAACTTGTTTTTGCAGGGCATGTTATGATGTGATATGGCCAAGGCATGATTATATAAATTGTTGTATGATATGATCATGTTGTGTAACACAGTTATCGACAACTGGCAGGAGGCATATGGTTGTCTCTTTATTGTATGAAATGCAATCGCCATGTAATTGCTTTACTTTATCACTAAGCGGTAGCGATAGTCGTGGAAGCAATAGTTGGCGAGACGACAACGATGCTACAATGGAGATCAAGGTGTTAAGCCGGTGACGATGGTGATCATGACGGTGCTTTGGAGATGGAGATCAAAGGCACAAGATGATGATGGCCATATCATATCACTTATATTGATTGCATGTGATGTTTATCCTTTATGCATCTTATTTTTCTTAGTACGACGGTAGCATTATACAAGATCTCTCACTAAATTTCAAGGTACAAGTGTTCTCCCTGAGTATGCACCATTGCTACAGTTCGTGGTGCCGAGACACCACGTGATGATCGGGTGTGATAAGCTCTACGTTCACATACAACGGGTGCAAGCCAGTTTTGCACAAGCAGAATACTTGGGTTAAACTTGACGAGCCAAGCATATTCAGATATGGCCTCGGAACACTGAGACCGAAAGGTCGAGCGTGAATCGTATAGTAGATATGATCAACATAGTGATGTTCACCATTGAAAACTACTCCATCTCACGTGATGATCTCACATGGTTTAGTTGATATGGATCACGTGATCACTTAGATGATTAGAGGGATGTCTATCTAAGTGGGAGTTCTTAAGTAATATGATTAATCGAACTTTAATTTATCATGAACTTAGTACCTGATAGTATTTTGCATGTCTATGTTGTTGCAGATAAATGGCCCATGCTGTTGTTCCTTTGAATTTTGATGAGTTCCTAGAGAAAGCTAAGTTGAAAGATGATGGTAGCAACTATACGGACTAGGTCCACAACTTGAGGATTATCCTCTACGTCCTGGAAGCACCACTAGGTGCCAAACCCACTGCAGGAGCAACTCCAGATGTTATGAACACCTGGCAGAGCAAAGTTGATGACTACTATAGTTCAGTGTGGCATGATTTACGGCTTAGAACCAAGACTTCAATGACATTTTGAATGTCATGGAGCATATGAGATGTTCCAGGAGTAGAAGTTATATTTCAAGCAAATGGCCAAACTGAGAGATATGAAGTCTCCAATAAGTTATACAACTACAAAATGGAGGAGAACAGTTCTGTCAGTGAGCACATACTCAGAATGTCTGGGTACCACAATCACTTGACTCAGCTGGGAGTTAATCTTCCGGTTGATAGTGTCATTGACAGAGTTCTTCAATCACTGCCACCAAGCTACAAAAGCTTCATGATGAACTGTAATATGAAAGGGATGGATAAGACAATTCCCGAGCTCTTCGCGATGCTAAAGGCTGTGGAGGTAGAAATCAAGAAGGAGCATCAATTGTTGATGGTCAATAAGACCACCAGTTTCAAGAAGAAGGGCAAAGGGAAGAAGGGGAACTTCAAGAAGAACGGCAAGAAAGTTGCTGCTCAAGTGAAGAAGCCCAAGTCTGGACCTAAGCCTGAGACTGAGTGCTTCTGGCCCACGATGGCGCTGGAGGCGGGCGCTCGGTCAACGCGAGGCGCGGGCGAGATGGAAACCTACTCGTTTCTGAAGACAGAAACAACAACACCTCATGGCGATGCAGAGATCGACGACAGGGGTTCCTAGCGACGGGGTTTGTGGGAACTGGCCGGAACGGGCGGAACGGAGCGTGGGGAGGTGCCTGGAGGGGGCGGCGTGGTCCGGCGAAGGTAGCTGCCGACGGCGGACTCCAAGGGCGCCAAGTCAGGGAGGTGGCCGAAGGAGGCGGACAGGATGGTCCTTGGGCAGGGATGCGGCGAGGTCCTCGCTCATGACCTCGAACGTGTGGACGAGGACGGCTGTGGCGCTGCTGGCGGCTTGCTCGGGCATCCAGGACGGGTAGCATGGCTGGGAGGCGCGGATGAACTTGCAGCGGATCCGTCAGGTGGACTTGGTGCGAGGACGGCGAGGAAAGGACGGTGCAGCAGGGGCACGACGGGAACGACGCGGGAATGGAGGCAGCGACAGGGATCTCCGGTGGCGGAGCTCGACGCGGAGGCCGGCGGTGGCTTGACTCCGGTGAAGCAGGGAACACCGGGACGAGCGGGACACGGGGATGGACAGCGCAAACTCCTCGGGGCTCCCTGTTGCACGAGCAGAGAGAGCACATGAGAGAGGGAGGAGGGAAGGAAGAAGAAAGGTAGAGGCAGGGGCGCGGGGTCCTGCTGGTGCTCGCTGTCGGCAAGGTCGAAACCGACGGGCACAGATCAGCGAGCTCGGGTGCGCTGGTCGAAAGGCGGTCGGCTACGATGGCGATCGAGCAGAGGAAGGCATAGACTTGGGCTCGAGGAGGGAGGACGCTGCGGTTGCTATGGTTGCTAATGAAGAAGGAAGAGAGGAGGCGAGCATGAATCGAGTGCTTCGGGAGAAAGGGAAGATGGATCTGGTTGTTGGGTTTGTTGAAAGAGAATCGGGGTGGATCCCCATGAAGGAATAGGCTGGCGGCGGCTCCATTGGACAGGGGAGGATGTGGGATGGATCCCGATGGGGATTTGGAGTGTGGCGGCGGCGAGCAGGATCCCTAGAAATTAGGGATTTGGTTTGATTTATATAACAAGTGGATTTTTGGATAGGGGCATTTGGTCCCTCCGATCTTAATCGAACGGCACCAGATAATTAGGCTAGGGAGACCTAAAAGAAAAACGGAGATGTTTTATAGACGTTAGGGGATGATTCGGACCCATCGGTGACGACTGTCCGGGTCGGGTTCGGAGAAGTTTCGGACATGGGCGAGGGGTCGATGCACTGTGCAAAGAGGGTTAGGCGGACGAGGTCAAGTGTGTGGTTGGAATAATAGTAGGGAGAAGGAATGCAACCCGGCATCCGTTTCCGGAGATCGAAAATGTCCGACGATAGACCGACTATATTGCCACTATAGTTTAACGGTTGGGCTAACAAACAAACTCCGAATGCGATGAAACTTGGCAGGCGGCCTACTAACAACAAATCAACACCGCACGCCAACTTTCATCCCATTCCGAGAACATTTTTTGGCCACTTATAAAATACTATTTCGGAGGTGCCGCGGGCGCGTGCAAGTGTGTCTTGGCTCAGAACGGACAACGGAGAGAACCGGAAGACCCAGATGGATGCAAGTTTTTAAAAAACATGATGATGTAATGCGGATGATGACATGATGAAATGCAACACGCAAGAAAATGACATGGCAACAACAGCGAATAACTGGAGCACACCTGCGCATCGGTCTCGGGGCATAACAACACTACACCACTACGAGAGGATCTCGTCCCGAGATCTAGGATGGGACCGGGGGAAACGGAAGAGGAAGGGGAAGAGGTAAAACTAAGTTTCTTCCTGGACAAACGAGTGAAACCAAGAACCTTGAGAGGTTGACCAAATTGAAAGAAAGAATACAACGAAGATGAACAAAGTTGCAAACACTCCGTTAGAAAAGAGGAACATGGAACATTACTAAACCTTGTAGGTTGAAAGACATAAGAAAAGGGTTGCAATGGAAAAGAAGTACATGCAAGCACTCTGGTAGAAACGAGATGTACAAGGAACGATAAGGATCAATTACGACAACACTCCGGTTGGAAAAAGAAGGTAAAGAATATAAACTTGGCAAAACGAAAGCACTTGGATGAGACTCTGGGTAGAAGAGGAATGATAGACAGAACCCTCCAGATAAAACAAGATAGAGAAGGAATAAGAATGATATAATTTGGACAACACTCCGACTGCAAATGGAAGGAGTTAACAAGAACTTGACAAGATGAGAGGATACTTGATGAAATCAACAACACACTGCCACCAGAACTATTGAAAGAATGGCACAATGGGTAAGAAAGATTTCAGACAGCACTCCGGTTTGAGAAGCGAGGAAAACTTGGTAAGATGAGAGAACTTGAATGAAATAACGACACTCCGGTTGAATGGATAAGCAAAACGAAAGAACATGATATTTGACAACAAATGGGATGATGGGTCGAAGAGTGCAACATCACAGTGCCTCCGGAAGAAATGAAAGAAATCAATTTACTGAATGGAGGAAAACAAGATCTTAAAAGAGCACGCTTACACGAGATGCTAGAACGGAGTTGTTGGATTATCAACAAAGAAAGGATAAGCTTGTTGTGGCCTTATGGAAAACATCTCAAAATTATGAGGTGACAACCTGCCACTCACGGGAAAAAGATTGGATTGAGGTCAACAAGGAGATGACAACTCCTTTCGCCGAGAGGATAGGAGAAAAAAAACTTGGATCATTGATAGACACCACAATAAGCAACATTCCTTAGGGAAGGCTTTTAGGTGAAAACTAACCAAAGGTAACTCCTACAAAAGGATGGATTGGTTGAAAAGATCTCTTTGAGCAAAGAGAAAATGATGGATTTAAATATGTCACTCTTTGAAAACTTGTGAATAATGAAACCCGAAGGGAAATTATCAAGAATTACATAACACCACCTCAAATGATAAGGTAGAAAGAATTGCACTTACAAATGAAAGATAAAGAATGCTTGAACTCCTCAAAACAAAACATGTGTTGAGCACCATGTTTATTTGTGAGTATAGCTTGGCGAACCTTAGCTTCGAGAAAAATCTTGAAGAACAATTGAAGAATGAAATGAATCCTTGATGAAGAACCATATAGAAACTCTCGAAGAACTCCGGATAGATGAAAAAAAAGTCACAAGGAAAAAAACTTGAAAATAATAAGATGAATCCTTGCATCGATTTGATGGAGCTTCACGATGGTATAACCGAGAAAACTTGGAACTCCGGGAAGAAGGATGAACAAATGAGATCAAGAATTTTGATGAACCTCCAGAATAAGGAATTGAATTTACTCGATGAAACAAGAATAAGAATTACATTATGCTTATCCTTCACCAATTTAAATTGATGACAACTAACAGATTTGGCATAGTACTTATTCTCGTAGAAAGGATTAAGATAGATATATCACAAACTCAATGGACCACCGGTAGGATTTGGAAACAACAACACTCGGGTTGAATGGATAAGCAAAAGGAAAGAACATGATCTTTGACAACAAACGGGATGATGGGTCGAAGAGTGCAACATCACAGTGCCTCCGGAAGAAATGAAAGAAATGAATTTATTGAATGGAGGAAAACAAGATCTTAAAAGAGCACACTTACACGAGTTGCTAGAACGGAGTTGTTGGATTATCAACAACGAAAGGATAAGCTTGTTGTGGCCTTATGGAAAACATCTCAAAATTATGAGGTGACAACCTGCCACTCACGGGAAAAAGATTGGATTGAGGTCAACAAGGAGATGACAACTCCTTTCGCCGAGAGGATAGGAGAAAAAAAACTTGGATCATTGATAGACACCACAATAAGCAACATTCCTTAGGGAAGGCTTTTAGGTGAAAACTAACCCAAGGTAACTCCTACAAAAGGATGGATTGGCTGAAAAGATCTCTTTGAGCAAAGAGAAAATGATGGATTTAAATATGTCACTCTTTGAAAACTTGTGAATCATGAAACCCGAAGGGAAATTATCAAGAATGACATAACACCACCTCAAATGATAAGGTAGAAAGAATTGCACTTACAAATGAAAGATAAAGAATGCTTGAACTCCTCAAAACAAAACATGTGTTGAGCACCATGTTTATTTGTGAGTATAGCTTGGCGAACCTTAGCTTCGAGAAAAATCTTGAAGAACAATTGAAGAATGAAATGAATCCTTGATGAAGCACCATATAGAAACTCTCGAAGAACTCCGGATAGATGAAAAAAAAGTCACAAGGAAAAAAACTTGAAAATAATAAGATGAATCCTTGCATCGATTTGATGGAGCTTCACGATGGTATAACCGAGAAAACTTGGAACTCCGGGAAGAAGGATGAACAAATGAGATCAAGAATTTTGATGAACCTCCGGAATAAGGAATTGAATTTACTCGATGAAACAAGAATAAGAATTACATTATGCTTATCCTTCACCAATTTAAATTGATGACAACTAACAGATTTGGCATAGTACTTATTCTCGTAGAAAGGATTAAGATAGATATATCACAAACTCAATGGACCACCGGTAGGATTTGGAAACAACAACACTCGGGTTGAATGGATAAGCAAAAGGAAAGAACATGATCTTTGACAACAAATGGGATGATGGGTCGAAGAGTGCAACATCACAGTGCCTCCGGAAGAAATGAAAGAAATGAATTTATTGAATGGAGGAAAACAAGATCGTAAAAGAGCACGCTTACACGAGTTGCTAGAACGGAGTTGTTGGATTATCAACAATGAAAGGATAAGCTTGTTGTGGCCTTATGGAAAACATCTCAAAATTATGAGGTGACAACCTGCCACTCATGGGAAAAAGATTGGATTGAGGTCACCAAGGAGATGAAAACTCCTTTCGCCGAGAGGATAGGAGAAAAAAAACTTGGATCATTGATAGACACCACAATAAGCAACATTCCTTAGGGAAGGCTTTTAGGTGAAAACTAACCCAAGGTAACTCCTACAAAAGGATGGATTGGTTGAAAAGATCTCTTTGAGCAAAGAGAAAATGATGGATTTAAATATGTCACTCTTTGAAAACTTGTGAATCATGAAACCCGAAGGGAAATTATCAAGAATGACATAACACCACCTCAAATGATAAGGTAGAAAGAATTGCACTTACAAATGAAAGATAAAGAATGCTTGAACTCCTCAAAACAAAACATGTGTTGAGCACCATGTTTATTTGTGAGTATAGCTTGGCGAACCTTAGCTTCGAGAAAAATCTTGAAGAACAATTGAAGAATGAAAGGAATCCTTGATGAAGCACCATATAGAAACTCTCGAAGAACTCCCGATAGATGAAAAAAAGTCACAAGGAAAAAAAACTTGAAAAGAATAAGATGAATCCTTGCATCGATTTGATGGAGCTTCACGATGGTATAACCAAGAAAACTTGGAACTCCGGGAAGAAGGATGAACAAATGAGATCAAGAATTTTGATGAACCTCCGGAATAAGGAATAGAATTTACTCGATGAAACAAGAATAAGAATTACATTATGCTTATCCTTCACCAATTTAAATTGATGACAACTAACAGATTTGGCATAGTACTTATTCTCGTAGAAAGGATTAAGATAGATATATCACAAACTCAATGGACCACCGATAGGATTTGGAAACAACGAATGAACTGATATGATAACGAAGGAAGATAAATCTTGAACGAACCACCGTAAGAATTAAAAATGAAAGCAACAAAGGTACAAATCACCGGGAGGAATTGGAAAACGAAAAAAGATACTTGAGAGAATTAAGATACAAGTGAACAAAGAGATCACAAACTGATTAGAGAACACTTGAACGATGCACCGGTAAGATTTGAAGAACGAGAGCTGAAAACTTGAATGAATAATTCTGAGATGATGGGCTCCAGAGAATCAAACTAAAAAGACTCCTGAATTGCTCCGGATGGTTGAAAAGAATTCTCGCAATCAAAAATAATTATGAGAGGATGGCAACAAGCTAAAACTACGAATCTTGAAGAGAATGGAGCAAGATTGAGAGAAAAATCTTCTTCGGTCTTCAAATCCGAGAATGACGACAAGAAACACCACCATTAATTGTAGAGGCACTCCGGGATGAAGAATAGAAAGGTTGAACCGATGATGAAAAGAATTCGAAAGATCTTGCAGAAAGATATTTGACTGATGACAAATCGTTCTTATGTCAAACTTTGAAATGAATTTGAGAATAACTCCGGAAAAATTAGAAGAGTCAGGTAAGATCCTGGGAAAAGACCTGTGCGTTAGGGCCCACTCAAAAGACACACCGTTGGAATGATTTAAAAGAGAGAATGCGTCGGTTGAATTAAATGGCTTAAATGAGGTAACATCCTCAAAAGAACTTGAACGAATGCAGAGTGGAAACACGAATCTTCGAGATATCTTCAGCACTCCGGAACAATTGAATAGCAAGCAGGGAATGATTATGAGGTGCACCAGCTTGGGGAAGCATTCTAAACAAGGAAAAGATATCATCGACAAAGCTTGACTTGAATCCACCGGAGAAGAAACAGAACGAAGAATGATGAACTTGTAGAGCATCTTCATGAGAACCGCCGGGTAATAAATTGATTGAAAAGAATGAAGAGACTTCACATGAATAAAATGGATACTTGATTAAGACATCTGATTCCTTGAAGGAAACAAGAGGTGGGTGGGCGGGAAAACAAAGGCTACTTGGGGACGGATGAAAGAAACACCGGTTGGAAAGAATTGACATGATAATCTCGATTATCATGAAGGATTAGTATTCCCAAAGAAATATGAGAACAACATTTAGAGAGAGACATGAAATCAACATTTGACTTCGAAGCAACTCGAATACCACAATCAAAACAAAACAAAGGATTGGCTTGCAAAATAAGCCGGAAACAAACATATGATAGACCCCATGTCATAGCATGTGTCTGTTGGGAGGATACCCTACGTGACACTTGAATTCCCACTTATAAACTCCTGAAACTTTCTGGTTATGCAATCAGGTGTTGGGGATAAAGGGGAAGCATAATATCTCATCCAAACTAACAATACCTACATCCAGCTTTATCCATCCTTCAACACATAACCAAGAAATCTTCGGAAATCATATACCTCATCCTTTGAAAAGCATCCGTTATACGAGTTATGACAATACTCCCGAACTCCCGCCCCAGTACTGGGTGGCGTCGAGGTTATCTCACCAACAACTGCATAAAAGAGATTTTCGATGTCGGCGAACTCAGGTATTCCAGAACTGCAACGATAAAATTGTGACGACAACACCTCGGAGCTCAACTCCTCGGGACACTGCCACAACCCCTAAATGTCAGGAGGCACCAAGAACAATGTTCTCGTCACAGGACTATCGGAACGATTCCAAGATTCCCGCGTGATCCTAAAAAAATTTGTGAAATTTGAGGAGAGAAGAGTCAAAACTCTACGTCAGGAGGCGTCACCAGAGTGACGAAGGGACTGAGGAGTAAAAAGAATCGTACTCTCCGGTATATATAATCCTAAGAATCAAAACATTTTGTTCTAGACTCAACAACGTCAGTGATTCAATCAAGCAGGGGGCTCCTAAGTCGGGGAAGACTCCGATTACCAACTTGTAACACCCACAATGCGGCTATATCTCCCACGTGTCGTGGCACGACTTAGAGGTATAGCCGCATGGTAGGCATGTTGCAAGAGGGGTAATCTTCACACATCCCATGTACTGAATAAGAAAGGGGTAAAGAGTTGGCTTACAATCGCCACTTCACATAATACATGAATAAACCATACATCATCCAGAACAAACAAGGTCCGACTACGGAACCAAAACAAAAGGAAGACAACCCCTAATGCTAGATCCCCGATCGTCCCAACTGGGCTCCTCTACTGATCAACTGGAAACAAAACAACACAACGGACACGGTCTTCATCGAGCTCCCACTTGAGCTGGGTTGCGTCACCTGCACTGGTATCATCGGCACCTGCAACTGTTTGGAAGTATCTATGAGCCACGAGGACTCAACAATCTCACACTCGTGAGATCAAGACTATTTAAGCTTATGGGTAGGAAAGGGTAGTAAGGTGGAGCTGCAGCAAGCACTAAGCATATATGGTGGCTAACATACGCAAATAAGAGCGAGAAGAGAAGCAACGCAACTGTCGTAAGCTAGAAGTGATCCTGAAGCTACTTACGTTCAAGCATAACACAAGAATTGTGTTCACTTCTCGGACTCCGCCGGAAAGAGACCATCACAGCTACACACGCGGTTGATTCGTTTTAGTTAAGTTAAGTTTCAAGTTCTCTACAACCGGACATTAACAAATTCCCATCTGCCCATAACCGCGGACACGGCTTTCGAAAGTTCAAAACCTTGCAGGGGTATCCCAACTTAGGCCATCACAAGCTCTCACGGTCAACAAAGGATATTCCTTCTCCCTGGAAGACCCGATCAGACTCGGAATCCCGGTTACAAGAAATTTCGACAATGGTAAAACAAGACCAGCAAGACCACCCGCTGTGCCGACAAATCCCGATAGGAGTTGCACATATCTCGTTCTCAGGGCACATCGGATAAGCTAAGCGTACAGGTACCAACATAACCCAAGTTGCCAAGGGACGGTCCCGCTCGGTGCTCTATTTTGGACCAACACTCAGAGGAGCACTGGCCCGGGGGTTTAAAATAAAGATGACCCTCGGGAGCGCGACTCCCAAGGGAAAAGGGCTTAGGTGGCAAATGTTAAGACCAAGGTTGGGCCTTGCTGGAGGAGTTTTATTCAAAGTGAACTGTCAAGGGGTCCCCATAACACCCAACCGTGTAAGGAACGCAAAATCAAGGAACATAACACCGGTATGACGGAAACTAGGGCGGGAAGAGTGGAACAAAACACCAGGCATAAGGCCGAGCCTTCCACCCTTTACCAAGTATATAGATGCATTAATCAAATAAGAGATATTGCGATATCCTAACATATATCCATGTTCCAACAAGGAGCAAACTTCATCTTCACCTGCAACTAGCAACGCTATAAGAGGGGCTGAGCAAAGTGGTAACATAGCCAAACAACGGTTTGCTAGGAAAGGTGGGTTAGAGGATGGACATGGCAATATGGGGGGCATGATATAGCAAGTTGTAGGTATCACGGCATAGCAACAGAGCAAACAACTAGCAAGCAAAGATAGAAGTGATTTCGAGGGTATGGTCATCTTGCCTCAGATCCCGCAAGGAAGAAAAACGAGTCCATGAAAAACAGACGTAGTCGAACGAATCCTCACAAACGCGACGTTATCAGAACTAACCCGAAGAAGCAACACCGGAAAGAAGCAAACAACATGGTAAACAAACACCACATAAACATGGCATGATGCACAACCAAGTATGGTGCATGTCAGGTTTAATGAGGCATGGCATGG
The DNA here is from genome assembly GCF_018294505.1 of Triticum aestivum. Taxonomy (NCBI): domain Eukaryota; kingdom Viridiplantae; phylum Streptophyta; class Magnoliopsida; order Poales; family Poaceae; genus Triticum; species Triticum aestivum. The sequence goes on along the minus strand of NC_057809.1, from coordinate 371,982,403 downwards.
CAAAGTGCACAAGCAAAACTACAAGTTAAGTGGAGCTCAATATGCAATGAGTTGCATATTGACGAAACACCACATGACTTATTTAGTTCATTCTCGTTTATGTACCCAACAATATTAAATGTAGTTAAGCATGGCAAGAGGTGAAGCAAAAGAAAACTACCTTTCTAGGAAAGTTTAAATGAGGCCGGAACAACAAGCAAAAAGTCCGGAAAAATCCTCATGTGCATATTATAGGTTTGGTACTGTTCTGCCATAAACACAATTTTAGAGTTGTTAAACATGCAAAGTAAAGCCACCATCTTAAACTAGGCATTTTCTACCCCATTTACATATAAAGTTTGTTAAGTTTGGAGCTACGGTTATTAAGTTATGACTTAAAGCATTTTAGCATGGCATTATGCAAAATAATCACAAACAACATTTTTAACATTTTTAACATGCATGAAAGTGGCAAAATATTAATCTACACAAAACTTTAAGCATTTTACATATATAACATATTTTTAAAATGATGCACGGTTGGTGAGTTATTAAATGCATGTAGTCTAGGGGGTTTACTGCAAAATAGGCGCTCTCTGGAAAAAATACTAAAACGCACAACTGAAAAAAAACACATGCAGGCTGAAACTAAGCAGAGGCCCAACAGGTAACAGGCGCAACATTAAGACAAAAAAAGGAGGGCGCTGGGGTTCTCACCAGGCCTCATGGGCCTTGGGGAGGCACTGGCCCATGATGGCGCTGGAGGCGGGCACTTGGTCAACGCGAGGCGCGGATGAGCTGGCAACCTGCTCGTTTCTGAAGACAGAAACAGCAACACCTCATGGCGATGCAGAGATTGACGGCAGGGGTTCCAAGCGACGGGGTTTGTGGGAACTGGCCGGAACGGGCGAAACGGAGCGCAGGGAGGTGCTTGGAGGGGGCGGCGTGGTCCGGCGAAGGCGGCTGCCGCCGGCGGACTGCAAGGGTGCCATGTCGGGGAGGTGGCCGAAGGAGGCGGACCGGGTGGTCCTTGGGCAGGGACGCGGCGAGGTTCTCGCTCATGGACTCGAGCGCGTGGACGAGGACGGCTGTGGCACTGCTGGCGGCTTGCTCGGGCATCCAGGACGGGTAGCATGGCTGGGAGGCGCGAACGAACTTGCAGCGGATCCGTCAGGTGAACTTGGTGCGACGACGGCGAGGAAACGACGGTGCAGCAGGGGCACGGCGGGAACGACACGGGAATGGAGGCAGCGACAGGGATCTCCGGTGGCGGAGCTCGGCGCGGAGGCCGGCGGTGGCTTGACTCCGGTGATGCAGGGAACATCGGGACGAGCAAGACGCGGGGATGGACTGTGCAAACTCCTCGGGGCTCGATGTTGCACGAGCAGAGAGAGCACGTGAGAGAGGGAGGAGGGAAGGAAAAAGAAAGGTAGAGGCAGGGGCGCGGGATCCCGCTGGTGCTTGCCGTTGCCGAGGTCGAAACCGACGGGCACAGATCAGCGAGCTCGGGTGCGCTGGTCGAAGGGCGATCGGCTGTGGTGGCAATCGAGCAGAGGAAGGCATGGCCTTGGGCTCGAGGAGGGACGAAGTTGTGGTTGCCATGGTTGCTTATGAAGAAGGCAGGGAGGAGGCGAGCATGAATCGAGAGGAGTCGAGTGCTTCGGGAGGAAGGGAAGATGGATCTGGTTGGTGGGTTTGCTGAAAGAGAATCGGGGTGGATCCCCATGGAGGATGAGGCTGGCGGCGGCTCCATTGGACAGGGGAGGATGCGGGATGGATCCTGATGGGGATTTGGAGTGTGGCGGCGGCAAGGAGGATCCCTAGAAATTACGGATTTGGTCTGATTTATATAACGAGTGGATTTTTGGATAGGGGCATTTGGTCCCTCCGATCTTAATCAGACGGCATTGGATAATTAGGCTAGGGAGACCTAAAAGAAAAAACAGAGATGTTTTATAGACATTAGGGGATGATCCGGACCCATCAGTGACGACTGTCCAGGTCGGGTTCGGGGAAGTTTCGGACACGGGCGAGGGGTCGATGCACTGTGCAAAGAGGGTTAGGCGGACGAGGTCAAGTGTGTGGTTGGACTAATAGGAGAGAGGAGGAATGCAACCCGGCATCCGTTTCCAGAGACCGAAAACGTCCTACGATAGACCAGCTATATTGCCGCTATAGTTTAATGGTTGGGCTACCAAACAAACTCCGAATGCGATGAAACTTGGCAGGCGGCCTACTAACAACAAAACAACACCACACGCCAACTTTCATCCCATTCCGAGAAATTTTTTCGTCCACTTATAAAATACTAGTTCGGAGGTGCCGTGGGCGCGTGCAAGTGTGTTTGGGATCAGAACGGACAACGGAGAGAACCGGAAGACCCGGACGGATGCAAGTTTTTAAAAAACATGATGATGCAATGCGGATGATGACATGATGAAATGTAACACGCAAGGAAATGACATGACAACGACAACGAATAACTGGAGGACACCTGGCGCATCGGTCTCGGGGCGTCACAAATCATTAAAATGTAATCTAGATTATTGACTCTAGTGCAAGTGGGAGACTCAAGGAAATATGCCCTAGAGGCAATAATAAAGTTGTTATTTATATTTCCTTATATAACGACGAATGTTTATTATTCATGCTAGAATTATATTAATCGGAAACTAACTACATGTGTGAATACACAGACAAACATAGTGTCACTATTATGCCTCTACTTGACTAGCTCATTAATCAAAGACGGTTAAGTTTCCTAACCATATACATGAGTTGTCATTTGATAAACGCGATCACATTATTACAGAATTATGTGATTGACATGACCCATCCGTTAGCTTAGCACTTTGATCGTTTAGTTTATTGCTATTGCTTTCTCCATAACTTATACTTGTTCCTATGAGATTATGCAACTCCTGAATACTGGAGGAACATTGTGTGTTATCAAACGTCACAACGTAACTAGGTAATTATAAAGATGCTCTACAGTTGTCTCCGATGGTGTTTGTTGAGTTGGCATAGACCGAGATTAGGATTTGTCACTCTGATTCTCGGAGAGGTATCTCTGGGCCCTCTCGGTATTGCACATCACTATGAGCCTTGCAAGCAATGTGACTAATGAGTTAGTCACAGGATGATGCATTACGGAACGAGTAAAGAGACTTGCTGGTAATGAGATTGTACTAGGTATGATGATACCACGATCGAATCTCAGGCAAGTAACATACCGATGACAAAGGGAACAATGTATGTTGTTATGTAGTTTGACCGATAAAGATCTTCATAAAATATGTAGGGACCAATAGGAGAATCCAGGTTCCGCTATTGGTTATTGACCAGAGATGAGTCTCGGTCATGTCTACATAGTTCTCGAACCCGTAGGGTCCGCACACTTAACGTTCGATGACGATATGTATTGTGAGTTATGTGATATGATGTACCGAAGGTTGTTCGGAGTCCCGGATGTGATCACGGACATGACAAGGAGTCTCGAAATGGTCGAGACATGAAGATTGATATGTTGGAAGGTTATGTTTGAACACCGAAAAGGTTTCGGATAGGTTCGGGCCTTTTCCGGAGTACCGGGGGGTTACCGGAACTCCTCGGGGGTTAATGGGCCTTCATGGGCTTTAGTGCAAGAGAGAGGAGGCGGCCAACAGGAGGGGCGCCCCCCCCCCAAGCCCAATCCAAATTGGGGAGGGGCCTGACCCCCCTTTCCTTCTTCCCCTCTTCCCCTTCGTCCCTCTCCTAGTTGGACTAGGAAAGGGGGGAACCTACTCCTAGTAGGAGTAGGATTCCCCCCTTGGGGCACTCCCTATGAGACGGCCGGACCCCTCCTCCACTCCTTTATATACGGGGGAGGGGGGCACCCCATAGACACACAAGCTGATCTCTTAGCCGTGTGCGGTGCCCCTCTCCACAGATTTCCACCTCGGTCATATTGTCGTAGTACTTAGGTGAAGCCCTGCGTCGGTAACTTCACCATCACTGTCAACATGCCGTCGTGCTGACGAAACTCTCCCTCGGCCTCAGCTGGATCTAGAGTTCGAAGGACGTCACCGAGTTGAACGTGTGCAGATCGCGGAGGTGCCATGCGTTCGGTACTTGATCGGTTGGATCGTGAAGACGTTCGACTACATCAGCCGCGTTACTTAACGCTTTCGCTTTCGGTCTACGAGGGTACGTGGACACACTCTCCCCACTCGTTACTATGCTTCTCCTAGATAGATCTTGCATGATTGTAGGCAATATTTTGAAATACTACGTTCCCCAACAGTATTAGGCACGGGACAATGAGCTATAATTTTGTTCCATGTCGGAACTTCTGAATTTGGTGCCACGACAACGTTTTCTGAAACGGTCGCCACGCCAACATTTTTCGAAATTGCTGCCATGATAAAGTTTTTGAAATGGTTGCCACGACAACATTTCTGAAACAGTTGCCACAGCAACGAAATATTGGTTGTCACGATGCTTAAACTGGAGATTGAAGATGATCACAAAGATTCCCGACGCCCAGGGCTATACCATATAATGCTTTTATGATTTTTTCAGATGTTTATCCTTTTTTGTTTGTGCCCTTTGATTGCGTAGTAGTCAAATACTATGGTGATCTCTCATACTTAATATCAATATAAAATGTTTTCTTCCCTGTCTTGCAACTATCTATAACATGTACCATTCTGGAATGCGTCATGTCCACATGAGTATAAACGAGACGTGAGGTGTAAGACTGGACTGGCCAAACCGTTTTGGCAGATAACAGTTGGTTATCTTGAAGTTCTATTGAGATCATTATGAGCTCGAAGCACAAAGCATCAAAAGATGAACAAGAGTCATATGGGGATATGGTCGGCAAAAGTTTGCCCACCAGTCAAAATTCTCATCATCAGTGATGTCCACATCTATGGCTGAGAACTAGATTTGGATCTTGAGTCACTCAGTATCAATTATTAGAGATATTGATTTGAGTGAGATTGCAATTTATATTAAAATTTGTTTAATCACTAGCGCAACATTAATTATGAATACATGTCTAAATGAATTTTGTGTTTGTCATTGTAGATCAATGGCTCGCAATATGTTCAACTTAACCCCTATGTTAGAGAAAGAAAATTTGGTTGCTAATGGTGGAAACTATGTGGATTGGATTTGAAACCTGAGATTAGTTACCAGGAGTGCTAAGAAGAAGTACGTGCAAGATCATCCCCTAGGCGATGCTCCCGAAAAGGATGCAACACCAGAAGAAGTTGCTGCTTAGGCTGCTCGCAGTGATGACTATGATTTAGTCCAGTGCCTCATGTTAACTTGCATGGTTCCTAAACTACAAAAGCGTTTTGAACTATCTACTACTCAATTCATAATTGGGTCACTAGAAGTTCTATACAAGAAGTTGGCAAGGATCAAACGTTTTGAATTGACCAAGGCCTTGATTGAATGCAAGATGAAATAGGATTCCTCAATGACTGAGCGTATAATAAAGCTTCCTGGCTATGTTGACAGACTGTCTTCTCTGGAATTTGGAATTCCACCGACACTCGGTATGAATATTGTGCTTGCTTCACTCCCCCCATCTTACGATGGATTTATCATGAATTACAACATGAATGGGATGGAGAAAAGTGAAAGCGAGTAATTTGCTATGCTCAAAACTACAAAAGCTGGAATGCAGAAGAACAAAGCAGTGTTGATGGTCAACAAGACCACCAGTTTCGAGAAGAAGGGCAAGTCCGTGAAGAAGAAATCTACTAAAGCCGGTAAGACCGAATCTCAGAAGAAGAACAAGGACGAAGCCTCTAAAGAGACTAAATGTTTCTACTTCAAGCAGAAGGGACACTAGAAGCGCAACTGTAAGAAGTATTTGGTGGATAAGAAGAACGGTTTTTTCCATAAAGGTATAATTGTTATGCAAAGTTAATGTTATTCTAATTGTAATTTCTTATATATCATAAGTACTTGATACTAATCGGTTGCTCTCATTTCGCAAACCAATATAGGGACTACAGAAAGCTCACAAGGAGAGAAGAAATGAAGTCGTGATACAAGTCGGGAATGGTGATGGGATCGCTACCCGGAGACCGTCAAAGTCATGTCTTTAGTTTATCTTCAAGATTTATCTTAGAACTGAAATAATAGTTATTTTGCTTTGGAGCTATGTAATGCATTATCCAATGGGTTATGCGACGGATATTCGTATAAGTTTCAAACAATAATTGTTCAGATTATTATGAGAATATGGATTTGATTAAACCTCTATATTTGTGATGGTTTATTCATGATGAACCTTGAAGTTTGTGATCTATAACATTAAAGCTAAACATCTTGAGAAGACTAATAAAACCACTTGTGTGTGGCACTGCTTGGTTATATCGGATAATTAAATCTTCATAAGGACTGAAATAGAAATAGTTCAAAGAAATTCAGGGTGAAGATATAATATTATTATGACAAAAGATAAACATAATTCTTCTATCACAAAGAAATATATCTAAGTCATAAAGTACTTGAATAATTGTGGAATTATTATTACCGATCTGCCCCTATTAAATTTTTGGGGATTTTAGGCATGAAACCACAAAATATGCACTAAATAAATGCACCATCTAAAGTCTGATAAAAACTATAAAGAGTTATATAATATTTTAGACCAATGCTCTATTGTAGGTTTTTTGTTCTTCTCACTAAAATTCAAAGGACAAAATGTTTGTCGGAATATATGTTTATCGAGAAAAAGTTTTCTCGCTAAAGGAGTAAGTGGGAAGATGATATAGTTTATTAGGATTATTGAATCTTCTGCTCAAGATTAAAACAAGACTAAACTAGAAAGGTTCTAGAATAGTTTGTCTGCAAAACTGAGCAAAGAATCTACTACGTAAGATGTATAAGATTCAGTTAAGAACATAACAAAATGCAAAGGTTAGGAAAATATTATTGAATCTACTGAATATTTCATCTTCTCAGAAGATGAAACCTGCACACTACGAGGAAGCAGTGATGGCACCCAGCTAAAGAGGTATTACATAAATCATTGAAATTGAAAGTGAAGTCCACATACAAGGAACAAGTTTTGAACTTAATGAAACCTTCAAAAGGTGTATAAATGGATCTTTGAATGTTCATGGATAGTTTTTTCAGGGAAACAACAGAACTTTTCTGCGTATTTTATTTATTTTTTAACTAAATAATACAAAGTCTTGGGAAAGAAGAAAAAAGAAGCTATAAACAGAGCGAACAACTATCTAAGGAAAAGATCAAACAAAATAATAAAGAATACAAAGAACTAAAGTTCCAGCGAAAGGCAGATACAACAAAAGCTACCAAGGCTCGCAGATTAAAGTGGTTATGTAAAAGCCTGCACCCAACTCTCCAAATTGCAGTAGAACTTCTTAGCTTTGTGGACCAGCTAATTGAGCTCATGTTTAAATCTTCGTCTGCATCTATAGAGACTTGGTGTGATTCCTTTGAAGATCCAGTCATTTCTGGTGTTCCAGATGGCCCAAGAGGCTAAGATGATAATTTCCAGAGAAAAGGGCAATCCCAGCCGCATCTTTAAAAAGGAGATATTTGCCTGTATATCCGGGTGAAGTGGTATCCAATTTGGACAGAGATATGACCAAAACATCGGGGCAAATGGGCATAGGAAGAACAAATGGTCTCAGGTTTCTAGAGTGCTCTATTGCATAAGATACAAGAATAATCTTCAATAAATAAATTCTCACGCAGGAGCATACCTCTTGTGTTGAGCCTATTGTTGACGAGAAGCCAGAAGAATATCTTGTATCTTTGCTGACAACAAGTGTGCCAAGTCCATTTAATCACAGGTAGCATAAGGTGATCCACTATTAGTTATTTGTAAACATTGGACACCTTGTAAATGGAGGCACCAGAGGGGAATTGCCAAATGTTCATTTCTTGAGTGACATGAGTTTCAGCAGTGAGGAGAAACAAGGAATTGTATTGCTCAAATGCTTCCTTGGACATAGGGAGATGGAACTGGTTTGGTAAATCCTCCAAGTCCCAAAGCTGTGAGATGGTAATGTGCTCATTTTTACTAAAGAAGAACAAATGAGGCTACGACTGCATATGTGGTATACCATTCCATTTTTCCTTCCAGAAGTGTAAAGAACAACTAGCAGTGTTCTTACATGTAGGAAAGAACTTGAGAAAATCTCTCCACCAAAAAAGATGCTCCTTTAGGCTGGTCAGAGGGGTGAATGTCAGATTAATAAGCTTCCCATACAAGATGTACCCAGGGAATATCATAATGTTTGAAGAATCTATCTAACATTTTCTTCAATAGGCTCTGATTTTGTAAATGAGGATTGAGAATTCCCAAGACACCCTGCTCTTTAGGCCTACAAATCCGATCCCATGCATCCAAAGGTGGGTTTTATTTTCTAGATCTTTTCCTCTCCAGAAAAGGTGTCTCCTATATTTATCAATCTAAGTTATGATGCCTTTGTAAAGGAGTAAGCAGCTCATTAGATAAGTAGGCAAGGATTAAAGGACTACATTCACCATAAGCAGCCTGTCATCATAACTAAGGAACTCTGAGAAGACACTCAACCTTTTTTTATTCTCTTTATAATATACATAAAATTCTCAAGCCTTATTTTTGTGATATTGTGGGTGTTACCTCTTGAGCACTGCGTTGGTTTTCCCCGAAGAGGAAGGGATGATGCAGCAAAGTAGCGTAAGTATTTCCCTCAGTTTTTGAGAACCAAGGTATCAATCCAGTAGGACACTACGCGCGAGTCCCTCATACCTGCAAAAAACAAATAAATCCTCGCAACTAACACAAATAGGGGTTGTCAATCCCTATAAGGCCACTTACGAGAGTGAGATCTGATAGATATGATAAAGATAATATTTTTGGTATTTTTGTGATAAAGATGCAAAGTAAAATAGAGGCAAAGTAAATAGAAAAGGAAATAATTAAGTAGTAGGATATTAATATGATAAAGATAGACCCGGGGCCCATAGGCTTCACTAGTGGCTTCTCTCGAGAGCATAAGTATTCTACGGTGGGTGAACAAATTACTGTTGAGCAATTGACAGAATTGAGCATAGTTATGAGAATATCTAGGTATGATCATGTATATAGGCATCATGTCTGAGACAAGTAGACCGACTCCTGCCTGCATCTACTACTATTACTCCACTCATCGACCGCTATCCAGCATGCATCTCGAGTATTAAGTTAAAAACAGAGTAACGCCTTAAGCAAGATGACATGATGTAGAGGGATAGACTCATGCAATATGAAGAAAACCCCGTCTTGTTATCCTCGATGGCAACAATACAATACGTGCCTTGCTGCCCCTACTGTCAATGGGAAAGGACACCGCAAGATTGAACCCAAAGCTAAGCACTTCTCCCATTGCAAGAAAGATCAATCTAGTACGCCAAACCAAACTGATAATTCGAAGAGACTTGCAAAGATAAGCAATCATACATAAAAGAATTCAGAGAAGATTCAAATATTATTCATAGATAGACTTGATCATAAACCCACAATTCATCGATCTCAACAAACACACCGCAAAAAGAAGATTACATCGAATAGTTCTCCACAAGAGAGGGGGAGAACATTGTATTGAGATCCAAAAAGAGAGAAGAAGCCTTCTAGATACTAACTATGGACCCGTAGGTCTGAGGTAAACTACTCACACTTCATTGGAAGGGTTATGGTGTTGATGTAGAAGCCCTCCATGATCGATGCCCCCTCCGGCGGAGCTCCGGAAGAGGCCCCAAGATGGGATCTCATGGATACAGAAAGTTACGATGGTGGAATTAGGGTTTTTGCTCCGTATCTGATCATTTGGGGGTACGTGGATATATATAGGAGGAAGGAGTACGTCGGTGGAGCAACAAGGGGCCCACGAGGGTGGAGGGCGCGCCTGGGGTAGGCAGGCGTGCCCCCTACCTCGTGGCCTCCTCTCTTGTGCCTTGACATAGGGTCCAAGTCTCCTGGGTCTTATTCATTGAGAAAATCACGTTCCCGAAGGTTTCATTCCGTTTGGACAACGTTTTATATTCCTTTTCTTCGAAACCCTAAAACAAGCAAAAAAACAACAATTCTGGGCTGGGCCTCCGGTTAATAGGCTAGTCCCAAAAATAATATAAAAGTAGATAATAAAGCCCAATAATGTCCAAAACAGTAGATAATATAGCAGGGAGCAATCAAAAATTAAAGATACATTGGAGATGTATAAAGCATCCCCAAGCTTAATTCCTGCTCGTCCTCGAGTAGGTAAATGATAAAAACAGAATTTTTGATGCGGAGTGCTACTTGGCATAATTTTAATGTAATTCTTCTTAATTCTGGTATGAATATTCAGATCCGAAAGATTCAAGACAAAAGTTCATATTGACATAAAAATAATAATACTTCAAGCATACTAACAAAGCAATTATGTCTTCTCAAAATAACATGGCTAAAGAAAGTTATCCCTACAAAATCATATAGTCTGGCTATGCTCCATCTTTAGTACACAAAATATTTAAATCATGCACCCCGATGACAAGCCAAGCAGTTGTTTCATACTTTTGACATTCTCAAAACTTTTTCAATTTTCACGCAATACATGAGCGTGAGCCATGGACATAACACTATAGGTGGAATAGAATGGTGGTTGTGGAGAAGACAAAAAGCGAGAAGATAATCTCACATCAACTAGGCGTATCAACGGGCTATGGAGATGCCCATCAATAGATATCAAAGTGAGTGAGTAGGGATTGCCATGCAACGGGTGCACTAGAGCTATAAGTATATGAAAGCTCAACAAAAGAAACTAAGTGGGTGTGCATACAACTTGCTTGCTCATGAAAACCTAGGGCATTTTCAGGAAGCCCATCATTGGAATATACTCCCTCCGTTCCTAAATATTTGTCTTTCTAGAGATTTTAAATGGTCACCACATACGGATGTATATAGACATTTTTAGAGTGTAGATTCACTCATTTTGCTCCGTATGTAGTCACCATTTGAAACCTCTAAAAAGACAAATATTTAGGAACGGAGGGAGTACAAGCCAAGTTCTATAATGAAAAATTCCCACTAATATATGAAAGTGATAACATGAGAGACTCTCTACTATGAAGATCATGGTGCTACTTTGAAGCACAAGTGTGGTAAAAGGTTAGTAGCATTGTCCCTTCTCTCTTTTTCTCTCATTTTTTTATTTGGGCCTTTTCTCTTTTTTCTTTTTTATGGCCTCTTTTCTTTTTCCCTTTTTTTCTTTATTTTTTGTCCGGCGTCTCATCCCGACTTGTGGGGGAATCATAGTCTCCATCATCCTTTCCTCACTAGGACAATGCTCTAATAATGATGATCATCACACTTTTTTTTCTTACAACTCAACAATTACAACTCGATACTTCGAACAAAATATGACTCTATATGAATGCCTCCAGCGGTGTACCGGGATATGCAATGAATCAAGAGTGACACATATGAAAGAATTATGAACGGTGGCTTTGCCACAAATACAATGTCAACTACATGATTATGCTAAGCAATATGACAATGATGGAGTGTGTCATAATAAACGGAACGGTGGAAAGTTGCATGGCAATGTATCTCGGAATGGCTATGGAAACGCCATAATAGGTAGGTATGGTGGCTGTTTTGAGGAAGGTATATGGTGGGTGTATGATACCGGCGAAAAGGTGCGCGGTATTAGAGAGGCTAGCAAAGGTGGAAGGGTGAGAGTGCGTATAATCCATGGACTCAACATTAGTCATAAAGAACTCATATACTTATTGCAAAAATCTACAAGTTATCAAAACAAAGTATTACATGCATGCTCCTAGGGGGATAGATTGGTAGGAAAAGACCATCGCACGTCCCCGACCACCACTCATAAGGAAGACAATCAATAAATAAATCATGCTCCGACTTCATCACATAACGGTTCACCATACGTGCATGCTACGGGAATCACAAGCTTCAACACAAGTATTTATCAAATTCACAACTACTCAACTAGCACAACTTTAATATCACCATCTTCATATCTCAAAACAATTATCAAGCATCGAACTTCTCATAGTATTCAACACACTCATAAGAAAGTTCTATTCTTAATCTTGTGTACCAAGCATATCAGGATTTTAAGAAAATTACCATGCTATTTAAAACTCTCAAAATAATCTAAGTGAAGCATGAGAGATCAATAGTTTCTATAAAACAAATCCACCACCATGCTCTAAAAGATATAAGTGAAGTACTAGAGCAAAATTATATAACTCAAAAGATATAAGCGAAGCACATAGAGTATTCTAACAAATTCCAAATCATGTATGGCTCTCTCAAAAGGTGTGTACAGCAAGGATGATTGTGGTAAACTAACAAGAAAAGACTCAAATCATACAAGACGCTCCAAGCAAAACACATATCATGTGGCGAATAAAAATATAGCTCCAAGTAAAGTTAGCGATAGAAGTAGACGAAAGAGGGGATGCCTTCCATGGCATCCCCAAGCTTTGGCTTTTAGGTGTCCTTAGATTATCTTGGGGGTGCCATTGGAATCCCCAAGATTACGCTCTTGCCACTCCTTTTTCCATAATCCATCAAATCTTTACCCAAAACTTGAAAACTTCACAACACAAAACTTAAAGTAGAAAATCTCGTGAGCTCCGTTAGCGAAAGAAAACAAATTACCACTTCAAGGTACTGTAATGAACTCATTCTTTATTTATATTGGTGTTATACCTACTGTATTCCAACTTCTCTATGGTTTATAAACTATTTTACTAGCCATAGATTCATCAAAATAAGCAAACAACACACGAAAAACAGAATCTGTCAAAAACAGGCCAGTCTGTAGTAATATGTAGCTAGCACAAGATCTGGAACCCCAAAAATTCTAAAATAAATTTCTGGATGTGAGGAATTTATCTATTAATCATATGAAGAAATAATTAACTAAATAGCACCTTCCAAATAAAAATTGCAACAGTTCTCGTGAGCGTTAAAGTTTCTGTTTTTTACAGCAAGTTCAACAAGACTTTCCCCAAGTCTTCCCAACGGTTCTACTTGGCACAAACACTAATTAAACACAAAAAACACAACCAAAACAGAGGCTAGATAATTTATTTATTACTAAACAGGAGCAAAAAGCAAGGAATAAAAATAAAATTGGGTTGCCTCCCAACAAGCGCTATCGTTTAACACCCCTAGCTAGGCATAACAAGCAAGAATAGATCTAGGTATTGCCATAATAGTAAGATAGATTATTAAAACTAATTTCATATTCTCAATGTTCAGCAGAAAGTTTTATTTGAGGCAAGCAAAAGTAATCAAAAGGGCTAAATTTAATGGGACAAAAGTCCCCAAGATCAACCTTGGGAGGTATAGGTTCCTCCTTTGGTCCTTCATATTGCACAACCAATTCATAATTATAAGCATTCTATTGACAGAACTTTGTGAGCCTATATTCAAGAGAATATCCTAGTTCATTATTTTGAATAGCCAAATCATCATTAAGTTCAGAAATTCTATCAACTAGAACATTGGTAGGAACCCTTTTCTAAGATTTTTATTGAAAGCAATATAGTCTAGAGATTGAAAACACATTATTTCTTCTTGATCAAAGATGACAGCCTCTATGGGAGGACGGCAAGCGTCCACCCTATAATGTGCAAAGATTTCTTTGGCCTCTTTTATTTTGAATCTAAACTCATGAGCCAAAAAATAATAGCGGCACGCTTAACAGAAGAATGCTCAATATTAGAAAATTCCAGAAAAATCCTTTGTATGGAAGGATGCATGTGCATGAATTGTCTTTCAAGTTCAACTGCAAGCATGGCAGTAGCATCCGCAAGACTACTAGTTCTATGAAGGATAGAACTACCCATAGAGGGTAAAGCACCGGCACAAGTAAAGAAATCTTGAATAACTCCTTTTCCAATAATATTACCACTACCAACACGAAATCTTTTTGTATGTGAGATAGTGGGTTCTTTAGTAGGAGCATCAGAAATATTATCGACCATAGTTTCCCCAATTTCAGACATAGAGACAGAAGGTAAAGGACTAGCCATAACGACAAGCAAACAAACTAACACACAAGCAAACAAAAAGCAAATGGGCAAAAAGAGGCAAATAGAGAGGGAGGATAGAGAGAGAGAGAGAGGGCGAATAAAACGGCAAGGGTGAAGTGGGGGAGAGGAAAACAAGAGGCAAATGGCAAATAATGTAATGCGGGAGATAAGGGTATGTGATGGGTACTTGGTATGTTGACTTTTGCGAAGACCTCCCCGGCAACGGCGCCAGAAATCCTTCTTACTACCTCTTGAGCACTGCATTGGTTTTCCCCGAAGAGGAAGGGATGATGCAGCAAAGTAGCGTAAGTATTTCCCTCAGTTTTTGAGAGCCAAGGTATCAATCCAGTAGGAGGCTACGCACGAGTCCCTCGTACCTGCACAAAACAAATAAATCCTCGCAACCAACGCAAATAGGGGTTGTTAATCCTTATAAGGCCACATACGAGAGTGAGATCTGATAGATATGATAAAGATAATATTTTTGGTATTATTGTGATAAAGATGCAAAGTAAAATAAAGGCAAAGTAAATAGCAAAGGAAATAACCAAGTAGTAGGAGATTAATATGATAAAGATAGACCCGGGGGCCATAGGTTTCACTAGTGGCTTTTCTCGAGAGCATAAGTATTCTACGGTGGGTGAACAAATTACATTTGAGCAATTGACAGAATTGAGCATAGATATGAGAATATCTAGGTATGATCATGTATATAGGCATCATGTCCGAGACAAGTAGACCGACTCCTGCCTGCATCTACTACTATTACTCCACTCATCGACCGCTATCCAGCATGCATCTCGAGTATTAAGTTAAAAACAGAGTAACGCCTTAAGCAAGATGACATGATGTAGAGGGATAGACTCATGCAATATGAAGAAAACCCCGTCTTGTTATCCTCGATGGCAACAATACAATATGTGCCTTGCTGCCCCTACTGTCAATGGGAAAGGACACCACAAGATTGAACCCAAAGCTAAGCACTTCTCCTAGTACGCCAAACCAAACTGATAATTCGAAGAGACTTGCAAAGATAACCAATCATACATAAAAGAATTCAGAGAAGATTCAAATATTATTCATAGATAGACTTGATCATAAACCCACAATTCATCGGTCTCAACAAACACACCGCAAAAAGAAGATTACATCGAATAGTTCTCCACAAGAGAGTGGGAGAACATTGTATTGAGATCCAAAAAGAGAGAAGAAGCCTTCTAGATACTAACTATGGACCCGTAGGTCTGAGGTAAACTACTCACACTTCATAGGAAGGGCTATGGTGTTGATGTAGAAGCCCTCCGTGATCGATGCCCCCTCCGGCGAAGCTTAGGAATAGGTCCCAAGATGGGATCTCGTGGATACAGAAAGTTACGGCAGTGGAATTAGGGTTTTTGCTCCGTATTTGATCATTTGGGGGTACGTGGATATATATAGGAGGAAGGAGTACGTCGGTGGAGCAACAGGGGGCGCACGAGGGTGGAGTGCGCGCCTGGGGTAGGCAGGCGCTCCCCCTACCTCGTGGCCTCCTCTCTTGTGCCTTGACGTAGGGTCCAAGTCTCCTGGGTCTTATTCGTTGAGAAAATCACGTTCCCGAAGGTTTCATTCCGTTTGGACTCCGTTTGATATTCCTTTTCTTCGAAACCCTAAATCAAGCAAAAAACAACAATTTTGGGCTTGGCCTTCAGTTAATAGGTTAGTCCCAAAAATAATATAAAAGTAGATAATAAAGCCCAATAATGTCCAGAATAGTAGATAATATAGCATGGAGCAATCAAAAATTATAGATACATTGGAGACGTATCAGAGGGGGACACCAAAAAGGTAGGTAGAAGGAAATTGTGCTATTGAGCATCCAAGGATTGTAGAGAGATCTTCCAAATATGCATCTTGAACATTGATGGGTATTAGATTTGATTTGTCATAATTAACCTTGAGACCAGAAGCTTTGGAAAATTGATGAACCAAATCTTTTAGCTGAGCTAATTGGGTAGCACAAGCTGGCATGATTACTAGAGTGTCATCGACATATAGCACAATCGAGAAGTCAGGGCATGATCTAAGTGGTATTGGTTGTTGTAACTGCCCTTTATGTATGGCAACATTGAGGATAGTTTGCAGGAAATCTGCAGCCATCACAAAGAGGAGTAGGGACAGGGGGTCTCCTTCCCTTACTCCCCTTCTGCATTGGAAGCTATGTCTTGGAACTCCATTAAGAAGAAGAACATATGTGCCAGAGTTGAAAATTTGAGAAATCCAATCACGCCACTTATTACGAAAACCTTTTTCAGGAGAGTCAAGATCATTCCATGCTCAGTCTTATCAAAAGCCTTTTCAAAGTATAATTTGAGCACTAGTGTTGGCTTTTTGCTCTTATGACATTGGTGAAGAAACTCATAGGCCCAAGCAATGTAGTCATGTATGGTCCTTGATTTGATAAGTCCATATTATTAACATGAATCAACTCCAAAATGACTAACTGAAGTATATTGGCCAACAACTTGGTCAAAAGTTTTATTGTGCAACTCAGGAGTGAAATTGATCTATAGTTGTTGACATAAGATGCACTCTCCTTTTTTGGAATTATGGAGATAAAAGATCTATTAATACTCTACAAGGAAAGATTGCATTTGAAGAACTAGTGACATGGATCATAGAAATACTTCTTTATAGTGTGCCAACACTTCTTAATGAAGTCAGTATTGAAACCATCTAGACCAGGCGATTTATTTGAGTGAGGATCTTTAATGGTTGCATCAAGTTCCTCATGCGTGAAAGAGACTTCTAAGCAATTGAGATTAGGGTGAGGTTGAATGAGATTAAGCAGAACATGGGGTAAATCAAAAGGCTCTGACTGACCCAACCTCTCTTCGAAAGCAGAGTGAAGTAAAGTAGCCTTTTCCTCATGAGAGGTGACATTGTTCCGCTCAGGAGTTTGCAAAGAAGAAATAGTGTTGACTCTTTTCTGAACAGTGGCCAGTGACTGAAAGAATTTGGAATTCTCAGTGCCCAATGACCCATTTAATTTTGCCCTTTGCTGCCAGTAAATCTTTTGGTTTTGCAATAAATTAGTCATGTGATCTTTGATGTTGATCCTAAAGGAAGACTCTAAAGGGCTAAGGTTTCTAGAGTTCTCAATGGAGTCCGGCATGGACAAAATATCATTAATATCTGCAACGTCAACTTTAACAATGGATATGGTTTTTGCCCAAGTCTTGAGGTTTTTCCTTAAGATTTTCATTTTTGCATTGAACCTTCTAGGAGCATCTGCATAGTGAATGCTTTGTGTCCAGATAGATTCAACTACGGGCAAGAATTGTAAGTGTTCCATGCACCAATTTTCAAATCTGAATAAGTTGCTCTTGCGCATGGAATTTTTTATCTAAATAATGCAAGGTACATGGTCTGAGGTGGTCATTGCCAAGGGATAAGCTATGGTGCTGGGATGGCTCAAAGTCCATGATGTCGAGGTGAAGAACCAGACCAAGTTTTCCAGCAGTGGATTAAGTTGCATATTGCTCCACGTGAAGTTTCTAACCTTGAGAGGGATCTCTACAAAACCAAGCTGACTAATGGTTGCATTGAACTGAAGCATATCATAGACATCCCCGCCCGGTTTAATTCTGTCCTGGAAGCTTCAGATCATTTTAGGCCAGAAGGGTGACGAGTCAACGGCAAGCTCATAGGGCGTGCCCCCAAGCTTATGGGCCCCTCGTGGCTCCTCTAATCCTAATTCTTCTTCTATAGATACCCGAATCACTACATAAAAAATACATTTCTATGATGATACCAAAATCCATGATGATTTTTGTCATGCATGTATATCCATGACGATTTTATGACAGAATCAAGATCGTCATACATGTGCTGTCGTAGAAGTGTTCCGTGACAATACCAAAATTATCATTACAGAAGTGTCCACTTCCATGATGATAAATGGACATCATGGAAGTGTTTTCGTCAAGGGTAACTGACATGTGGCATCTACCATAATGGATCTCTGTTAAGCTATTGGGTTCTGGTTTGGATCCGATAACCAGTTAACAACCCGGACCAACGGGGATTTTCCACGTGTAAAATTCTCATTCGCTAGAGGAACCACCTGTCAACTCCTTGTTGGGACAAATGTCATCCAGCGAATCGACGGGATACGCCTATGATACGTCGACATGTGCATCGGCCCAACAGTGGCCCATTCGAGTCAAAAGGCCGGCCCGTTTGACTTTGTCAAAAGGAAGTTGGTCAGGAAAGCCTGTTAATGGCTTGTTCGCATATAGCCCATTTACAGCCCGATAACTCACGACCCATTATGGCCAATCCAAATTAGGCCCATTAGCATCATCTGGGCCATCCAATATGATTCTAACCCGTTGTAACTTTCGGCCCATGTATGGCCCATGATGTCTTTCGGCTCATATGCGGCCCTTTGTAACTCTTGGCCCAATAAAGGCCCGTGGTGAAACTGGCCCAAAATGAAAAGTTTATTGCTTTATACTCATTAATGACCAATTATTCCATTGGGCCATTTCCAGCCCGTGTTATCTTTCGGCCTTCTAAGGGCCCATCTATTCTTGGGCTCATTTCCAGCATTCGATTACTTATGGTCCGTTCCTGGCCTGTTTCGCTTGTGGGCCAAATTCAGCTTGTGGTTACCCTCGGCCCATTTGTGGCCCGTTAATCCATTGGGCTATTTTCATAGCGTCATCAAATATGGCCCATTAATGACCCTTTATGCCTATCGATAGAATTAAGCCTGTTATACATATCGGCCTATTAACGACCCGTTATGCTTGGGCCATAAACTGACGATTTCCACTCTAGCCTGTTTACGGCCCATATATCGGTCGTTATTGGTCCACGAATAAGTACGACCCATGTTTGGCCAATCGATCATACGGCCCGTAGAAGGCCCATTGATTCTACAGTCCATAGAAGGCCCATTGATTCTATGACCCGTAGAAGGCCCATTGATTCTACGACCCATAGAAGGCCCATGGATCCTACGGCCGATGGTCACTACAGCAGGTAGCGGGACCATCGTTACGACGGTTCGTAAGTTGCCCATGGTTATTGTGGCCTAGTTTAAAAAAATATTTTATTGTGGCCACTAGCAAACCGCAAAAAAAGAACTGTAGTGACTACAACCAAACAAATAAACAAGACAAGAAGGATATAAATAAGCAGGCAACTTATGCCAGGATATTACGGCTATTACACATATTACATCCACTGGGCATCAAAGTTTGCCACCAGTCCAAATATAGGGAACAAAGAAGCATATTACATACACTAGGCGTCTAAATTGGCCACTAGTGTAAATAAACAAGGAAGCAAAACAATTCCATAACTAAAACAACTTCAGAAGAGCTCAAGAAATGTTATCCTGGGTATCCACCATGCTGGCAATAAGCTTAGAAAGCTTATTAGCTTTCTCCTGTTTGGCACTAAAATCCTTCAACACTTGTTGTTGCACCAGAAAGTATGCATCTGAATTCTCGAGGGACTTCCTCAGCCCTTTGGCTTCTTGTCGCAGTATAGCTGATCGATATCTTTCAGCTTGTAGTTGAGACTCAAGAAACCGAACTGATTCAGACAGCGAGTTCGAAGAGCTTGTGCCATCGGTAGTGGCCAGTAGCTCGAACACTACATAAAGACATGACTTTGGGGTTGTCTTACTGTCTTCAAGATAGTTTTCCTTAGCTGTTTTATGAGCTTTCTTGGAGACCAACAAGGATGTCTCACTATCCTAAACCTTATCTGCATTACTTCCTTTACCATTCCTGAATAAGGTACTCTTCCCCAATATTCTTTCAACATTCTAAAATAAGAAACAAGCACACACATAACATGTTAAGCATGTAGTATATGAAACTCATTTCGGTGAACTAGTTCACTAGTAAGGCGGAAAGGATTAAACTACCAAGTATTCTATTGCCAAGTAGTACATAATAAAAGCATCAAACAAACATATATCTATGTGCTATGGTAACTCCATTTATTGCCAAATAAAAATAGAGACATAGTTCAAATCATATCAGTTTAAGACAAAGCAGCATTGAGAATACAAATGTGGGAAACTACACGGCACAACAAGATTTCATATGGGTACCACGGGTGTACATGTACAACAACACTATTGGCTCTGTTGTCATGCTAGTAATGTGCATGATATGAGAAGTCAACTGTATACACAATGCAAATTGAAATCAACCGAGCAATTTAGAAGAGCAAACCCGTTAAATAAATATGTTTAAACATACCTGTTGTGTCAATGGAGTTTCGATTGGATCCTTCATTTTTAAAATATGTTTCTATGAGTAAATACAGTGATACAAGAGGAAAGTAGTATGCACCATAGCATGGAATCTTAAATGAGAACAATTGTTCTTCAGGTTTAAGCACTTGTTCTACATGAACAGAGTACAGTAAGACACAGGCATATAGTACTTCAAAATAAAAATGATCCCATAGACCTTACCACATTCTTGCCTCGGGACCAGTACAGAACAAGGCGTTCCCAGTCATCATCTCATAAATGTGTCTCAGGAGAATGTAAGGGAATTTCATGAGTTTCCATCCCCGTGAAGTATGTTTTCTTCAAGTAATTCCGATACTGCCACAAATCATTCTTGAAGATAGCAGATGTATTAGCACTTGTTACCTCATCCCGTGTTTCTAAATTGGTCCTTCTCTATAGAGAAAAATAGGAACATTTTTTGTATTATAACCAGCATGGAGGTAGAATGTATGGGACAAAGCAAAGTAATTGCCATGAATAACATTACTTACACATAACTCATGGACGAACACCTGCAACAGGCTTTTTCCTTCATCTTTAGTATAATATCCATGATGGGAAGATACGCACATAGGATTTAACAACATCAAATGCGATAGATGCTAAACTACAAATGACTAGTTGTGCTTTGTCCACAGGAATATGTGTACTAACTGGTGGAGTTGGTGTTCGCCATGGTAGTCCTGGCACTTTGGGCACTGGAGCTGCCTTACTAACTATTGTTGTTTGGGAGCTCTGTGTTGGAGATGGTGATGTGTCAACTGGAACTGGATTACTATCTGCTGGGGTTGGGGTTAGATTGGATGAAGTTGGCTCTCTATCCATCGGAGTATGGGTACAATCTGCGAGAGTCTGGGTTATGTGTGGTAGGGCTGGTTCTTGTGCATGTACAACCAGGGTGCTATCTCCACCAAGATGTAACACTGTTTTATTTGAAGACTGTGTTTTTACTCCGCTAGATACTTCCATCACCCCCTCCAATTCAAATGGCTGATAAACAAGAAAAGTAGTTGAATGTACATACCTTGTATGAGAGACAAATGCAATAGATAGTGTGGAAAAAAGATGGCATGAAATAGTTCACATATATACTGTTTAACAAAAAAGGATAACATGACATAATTTCACGTATATGATGTCTATCTAAACTGGATAGCATAGTATGACATAATTCAAACATATGATGACTAACTAAACAAGATGGCATGAGATAATTATATGATGTCTTTAGTAAACAGGCTCACATGACATAATTCACAAACATGTTATCTAAGTAATCATGATCGCGTGATATAATTAACATATGTGATTTATATAGTAAATAGATAGCATTCACATATATGATGACCGAACTAAGAACATGGTGTTAAATATTGTGTATATGATGTCTGAACTATGCAATGCAAGACACCATATGCATGATATGAGCAGTGTAATCGTGCCAAGTTAGAGCACACACCTCGGTGGGGGAATAGGACTGGTCATCTATCTCTGAATCCTTCTCCGAGGAGGTATTTGGACCTACCAAGAGATCTGCTTCGACATGTAGCACTGTCTGCTCTGAAGACCTTGTTTTCACTCCAGATTTTTCCATCACCCACTCAAATGGCTGATTCACAGGAAGAGTAGTTGAATGTACAGACATTATCAACAAATGGAAATGTAATGAAGAAAAGGAATGGCGAGATATAATTCAAATATATGATGTCTGGCTAAACATGATGGCATTGCTTATTTCACATATATTATGGCTCGCTAGAGATGAGATTGCATAGTTCACATATATGATATAGAAACTAAACAAGTAGCATTATAGAACATGTCTAAACTAAGCAGATGACATATATGATGTGGAAAGTAAGCACTGCAAGGCAACAAATGCATGATATGACCAACATCATCATGCCAAGTTAGAGCAAACACCTCGGGGGGTAAATAGGAGTGGTCAGCTCCATTTGAATCCGCCTCGGAATAGATATCTTCCACTGGATTACAATCTGGAGGAGGGGGAGGGTTTGCCATTGCACCCACCATGGAGCGATGTTTTCATCACATTGTATTGCCGCGCAAAACTCTTCTCTTTTTCTCTACATGTTCAGCATGACTGTGTATAATATTTGACATGCATACAATAAAAATATAGTGAAAACATTGTATTGTCGTGCAAAACTCTTCTCTTTTTTTGACTACGTACTGCAAGGCACTTGTGTTCTCTGCCAATCTTCCCTTCATGAAGACAAAGTTCATCTCTTCTTCACCTATAATTTCAGTCAAAGAGTTTGGAACTACCTTGGGATTTCCTGGCAGGCCCTGCCTAATCAGTCCATTTTCATGATGGCCTCGGCTTCTAAAAAGGAGTTCAATAAACCTTTCTTCTCTGAGGTGGTTTTTACTGCAGCTTGGAGGACACAAAGGAATGGGAAGATCTTCAGAAATGAGACACCTAGATTCAGATCTTGGAGGAGGAATTTTGTGCATGACCTCTCTCTCTCTCTCTCTTAGCATATAGGATCAAATGTAAATATAGAGATAGCTTGTTAGCTCGGATAACCTCTCTCCCTTAGTCAGTCTTGTAAGTATTTTCTTTTGCTTTCTTTCTTTGTACAGAGGACTCTTTTATTTATTTATTTATGAATAAAGAGCTGTGAGGCTGTTGCCTTGCAGTACATAGTAAAAAAATATAGTGAGATTATGTAAGGAGAGCATGCACAAATCTCGAGTGATGGTAACAACCAGTGGATAGATCCAAAAACAACATAGCAGGCTGATGATAGCTTTAATTAAATAAAAGACAGATGATGATTGCTTTACTGTTTGTTTCCCACCCAAGATAAACATGCTGTTTGTTTCCTACCCAAGATGAACAACATAGACATACCCGAGGTGAACCAGATAATAGACAGAGATACTATTCATTGCTGCCTCGATATGTGCCCCATTAGCATTTCAAAACTCAAGATTGAACATTAATTTGGACCTGACTTGGAGTCTAAGAGGTGAACAGGATGATAAAGTAGCAGGTAATATTAAGAAATGCATAACATAAGCAGAAACAAAAGAGTGTGACCTCTCTTGCGGATCCGTGTACTCCTAATGTTCATATGATGAGTCGATGATGGTGATGTAGTTGCGGTGGGTGCCGGCAACAGGGAAGGAGATCTGAGCCAGTGAAAGATGGTCGGGAGTCGTGATGTCTAGTAGGGTGGATGCTTCTGTCGATGGAGCAGCTCAGGTGAGGTGGACGATGTTGCAATAGGAGTAGGACAAACCACACAAAGTTTTCTTCAACGCCTATCTGCAATTGAAGTAATTCTATGAGGGCTCCTTTGGCTTGTAGCATTGAAAAAATGCAGGGATAGGGAAAAGACTGGAATAGGATAGGAATGCACATGAGAAACATAGCATTTGCAAACACATGATTTCGGTCAACTTGGGTGTTTGGTTCACTGGAATTGGAAGAATAGAGGAATGCAAAGGAACATGGCCAAATTAAAGTGAAACCATATGAAAATGTGCATAGTTACAATGTTATTCTGCCATTAATGCACTTAGTCTTGTTTTCATGCATAGGATTTTTAAAAGTAGGTCCAGGTGGATGTTTTGCTCCATACCTTTCAACCAAATGCATGAATAATTGAATGGTAGAGTACCACATCAAAATTTCCTATTGCTATGTTTTTCCTTCACTTTTTCCTTTGAACCAAAATAGCCCTAATGGATCGACATGAATGTAGAGTAATAAGTGATGCGACAAGTGTACAACCTCTTTGGCATAGCCGTGTCGACCTCAGCATCAATGGGTTGGTCGCTGAAGAAGTTGCAGCAGAGGTGGATGTCGGACGGGTGGAGGAAGATCTGAGGCATCTATATACGGCGTCTTGGGTACTGCTCTATTTGTGATAGATGGTTCCGTCGTTGGAGCAGCTCCAATAGATGTTTTAAAATACATTACCAAAAAGTGGTAGATGTAAAATTTACATCACCAAAAAACACCTGACTCCAATAGATGAGGTAAAAACTGTTGACTCTGAACTTAACTGTCGAAACTGAAATTTACTGTGGAATCTGAATGTTACTGTCGAAACTAAATGCACTGGTAGTGGAGAAGCACTTTACATGTAGTTTAGGCCACTCAAGCACCAGTAGTAGAGAAACAGTGATCTAAATCAGTGGGAAATCGACATGGAAGACACTAGCAGATAGCAGCCGGAGCAGCAGCGCTCGGAACAGCATTGCGAACTAGAGACAGAGCGGCAACTCGTGTAGCTGCAGCAGCTGGTGTACCAGCATCGACAACGTGAGTGAGAGGAAGAGTAGAGCAGTAGCATGAGCGAGAGAGGAAGAGTAGAGTAGCAGCGCGAGCGAGCGAGAGCCAGAGCAGCAACAGCAACATGAGCGAGCGAGAGAGAGCCGGAGTAGTAGCAGCAGCTCCGGCTGGTATGGACGCCACCATAGAAGGAGCCGGGAGACGTCGTCGAGACGTCGTCGAGACGTCGTCGATGGCGCCGACTATGAGGTAGCCGTGCCATGGGG
Organism: Triticum aestivum; assembly: GCF_018294505.1. NCBI lineage: Eukaryota > Viridiplantae > Streptophyta > Magnoliopsida > Poales > Poaceae > Triticum > Triticum aestivum. Next base: position 371,957,541 of record NC_057809.1, on the reverse strand, counting down.
GAGTGGGATCGACCACCGGCAGCGCCGGGAGGTCGAGTTAAGAAGAAGGTGCGATGCGATGAGTGTACAACCTCTTTGGTAATGCTGAGTAGGCCTCGGCTTTGTCTGAGGAGTCGGTGAGGATGTTGCGGTTCTGGTGGAGTAGGTTAAGGTGGCGTTGTGGGGATGGAACAACTGCGATAGACGAGGCGATGGTTGGAGCGGCTCCTTGGAGGTGGAGGAAGGGGCGGCTGAACCTGCGGGACGACGAGATCGACGACAAATCCTCATATGGGGCGGTGGATGAGGGACGTTGAGCTATTGCGGTGGACAACGTCGTCGGGGAAGAGGCAAAAGCTAGCAGTGGTGTGGTGGCGGATGACAAAGGGTGGGGTTTCGCGGCTGGAGCAGAGAGGTTATAGCGGCCTGAGTTTTTGAATGGATAAAAGGAGCTGATGGGAGGGGGAACCATGACTTAGGGATGCGCTTGTCCAAAATGTAGGGTGTTTTACAAAAGTACCCCCACCGGTTTGAACTAGCAGACCTTTTGGCTCAGTGTTAAAACGGGGATTTCACATGTCGGGATTTGGTAGCTGGAGGGAGTTTTCGTGCGCATTATAATTTTGGGGTAGCAAGGCGCGAGTTTTCAGAGCACAAAGAGAGAAAGTGATATCTGAATTTTCAGGATAACAAGGCGCAGGTTAAAATTTTGGGACAAGCCTAACTTGTAATAATAAATTTAAAAATCAATTCGCACTTCCCTCAACGAAAAAAACAAAAACAAAACTATTCGCACCACACAAAGAGAGAGACTTGTCTCGCTTTACTATACAAATGCCATTCAAAACTATGAATCCATGTTATGTCCAACTAATTTTTTTTGCTAGCTATATAATACATGTAATCTACTCATATGATCATTTTAGTGTATTCCAAATGTATATACTACCGCTGCAATGTAATATCCAAAAATTCTAAATTTTGGAATGTTATATTAAATAAACATTTATGATTGTTTGTTTTATTGTTGTGTGATTGATTGTGTGAAATTGAGTGGAATTTGAAACTTTTTGAAAGTTGAATGAGAGGGAATGAAATGACTTTTCCAAACTTTCATCCTTTCATTTTGATCTCGATGAATTCAAATTCATTCCATCACAAAACCCTAGAGAGAAGATGATATGACTTCTTCCATTTAAATAAATGAAAAGGATTTTGAAAAGATTTGAAGTCACTTGGAAGTTATTTCAAATTCTCTAAAACATATTCAAAAAGAGAGAGGTAATATGACACTTCAAAATTCAGAGGCATTTGGAATATATTTGGCCAAGGAAAAAACATAAAAGATTTGAAAGTGGTTTGAATTACAAATTCAAAGCCACTTAGAAGTTTATTTGGTTTTTATTTAATTTATTTCTCTCAAAAAATAAAGTATATGGAAAATAGGGCAAAATGATTCCCTACAATAGAAAAGTGGAGAAAAATAAATTTGAAATCATGTTGGTATTTTAAAAATGATTTTATGGGGTTTTATTGCAATAGGAGTACTGTTTAACTTTATTGAATTTTTGCAGAATGTATTTGCCTTTGAAAATATGTTCATGTTTTAGAAAATCTTTTTCTAAATTTTTGGACATATAATATGTCTAGATAAATGTCTTATTGTTTTTCCTTTATTTAGTTTTCTTGTCTGTGTTTATTTATTATTTTTTTAAAGAGAAAACGACCGAAGCCATCGCCCCAGGCACTAGCCGGCAGCCCACGTTGCCGAATCGACCCACGGCCACCTCCCCGCGCCAAAGCACTTCGCCTCGGTTGCCCGCTGCTCGATCGCCTGCCCTCTCCCGTTGACGCCCTGGGCCACGTCTTCTTCTTCCTCTGCACACAACAACGCGTCTAGAGCAACGCCCGCGCCGCCGGAATCCCGATCCTCACAGGATCCTCTCCCCCGATTCGACCTTCCTCCAAGCACCGCTCCCCCTATATATACTCTCCCCCTCAACCCATTCCCCTCCTTTCCCTGCACCAAGAACCTCCGCTGCCTCCCCGATTTCTTGCCAGAGCCGAGCTCCGCCGCCGCACCATTGTTGCCTTACCTGACCACCCCGACCACCTAGCCGCCACTTGAGATCACTACCGTAATCCCCCTCGCTCGTCTGCACCTCCTGTGCCCTCGCCCGAGCCCTAAACCAACTGGAGCGCCGTCAGCCGACGACCACCATACGCCCCTGCCGCCCCGAGCTCATCGCCACCCATCTCCATCGTCCCCGAGCGCACCGGCCACCATCGTTGGAACCGCCTCCGACCGCTACATCCCCTGGTCTCCTCCACCGACCCCGCCGACGACCGGAGCGCCGCTGCCGACGACGTCCGAGCCGCATCACCGGTGACCACCCCACTGTAATCTGGCCAACTCCCCACCTCCGTTCGATCTTATTTCAACGCTCTAGATTAGATCTATCGAATAGTTAGGTTTTTATTTTATAGATCGGTTTAGTTCAGTTCATTATTGGTTTAGATCGAACCGTCTCGCTGGTTTCTTTTTATTAAAGGTACATGCACGGTTTTCTTAAGTATCGCCCAGTTTAGTTGTAGATCGCACACCACTTTGGCCCAATAGCAGTAGGCCATGTAGCTAGCGCCCGATTTGTTATTTTTGGTTATTTTCATTTCTGTTTTTAAAAATGGAAAAGTTTCAATCTTAGATATTCAGTATCTTTTATGTTTTAGAACCAAATTGAGTGATTCTTTTTGCGATAGATTCAAAATTCCTTGAAGCTTCTATTAGTGCACTTGGATTTCAAATTTTAGTAGTTTACATTTGAATTTTCTCAAATTAGTATTTTGTACACAACTTGAGTTTGAAAGTATATTTTAAGTTGATTCTTTTTGCTCCTGCTCACTAGGACTTTTGCCTATCCAGTAGAATATAGTGATTTATTTTTTGTTTCTTTCAAATTTGGGTTTTAGGCGAAACAGTACTGTTTTAGTTCTAGTTTTGTTTTAGTCTTTTATTTGTAGTTTTAATTGTTTTTCATTAATTTTTTGTCACTTTTGAAAAAATTAGTTTTGTTTCTGTTAGTGAACAGAAGAATTTTTTTTAATTTTTTTAATTTTCTTTTGTTTTGTATGAAAACTTGTATAGTGCATATTTAGAGTTTTATAAACGCTTTTTACTTGTTTCTTTTTGCTACTAAAAATTTAAGAAAAATACTTTCTATTAAATTAGTTGTTTTACATTTTATTTTCTATTAGCTTATTAGTTCAGTGTTTTAATTGTTGTTAAGTTTTTACTTAGGGCAAAACTATATTGGAAGTTTGTAGTAAAGTTGTGGACTTACGTTAGTAGTTTTTCTTTGTAGTTTTATTTGAAGTTTTATTTGGAATTCATTTGAGTTTTATTATTGAGTTTTCCTTGTTGTCTTAATTGTTATTTTGAGTGCTAGAATTGTTTGCAAGGATGATTGCTTATATGAATGTTGTGTTCTACCAAGTCCCTTTCTGAAAGCGTTATATCTTCATTAACTTACCAGGCAAGTTCACTTTGACCATGTTATTCATACCCATGTTTTTATTGCATTTAGTGTCACCATTCATGATACCTCCAGTAGTGATATTGACTTCTTGTAGTTGAGTAGAATGCAAGAGGTAGGAACCCATCTCCCTGTTATCAAGCCCGAGACGTTATATAGTTTAAATGCTACGCTATAGTAGACGAGGTTGGTATGAGTGCTCGGGAGTGGTGTGAGTATGAAGGACACCCTATGTCAATGCTGACAACTTCATGATGGCATAGGGAAGGACTGCATCTTTAGGACTTCAAGACCTCAAGATTTCGAGACTTGAGATAAGACTTCAATACACACTACTGGGTGAAGGATGGATTTGATGGGCACCCTGGAGAAACCAATGGATGCCGGGATGCATGGAGAAGGGCCATGACATCTTGTGGAAAGCTTCACCTAGACTCAATGAGATGGAAGAATACTTCATACCCATAAGCTTACCTGTGCAACCGCAAGTCATTATGGGCTCTGGCTTGGTTGCCCTTACTTGTGACTCTGGCTGGGAAGGTGCTAGCAGATGTAGAACTACGTGCTACCTCTTGAGCATTGCGTTGGTTTTCCCTTGAAGAAGAAAGGGTGATGCAGTAAAGTAGTGTAAGTATTTCCCTTAGTTTTTGAGAACCAAGGTATCAATCCAGAAGGAGATCACGCTCGAGTCCCACGCACCTACACAAACAAATAAGAACCTCACAACCAAGGCGATAAAGGGGTTGTCAAGCCCTTCACGGTCACTTATGAGAGTGAGATCTGATACATATGATAAGCTAATATTTTTGGTATTTTTATGATAAAGATAAATAAAGATGCAAAGTAAAATAAACGGCAATAGAAATAGCTAAGTGTTGGAAGATTAATATGATGGAAGATAGACCCGAGGGGCATAGGTTTCACTAGTGGCTTCTCTCAGGAGCATAAGTGTTACGGTGGGTAAACGAATTACTGTCGAGCAATTGATAGAATTGAGCATAGTTATGAGAATATCTAGGTATGATCATGTATATAGGCATCACGTCCGCGACAAGTAGACCAAAACGATTCTGCATCTACTACTATTACTCCATACATCGACCGCTATCCAGCATGCATCTAGAGTATTAAGTTCATCAGAACAGAGTAATGCTTTAAGTAAGATGACATGATGTAGCGGGATAAACTCATGCAATATGATATAAACCCCATCTTTTTATCCTCGATGGCAAGAATACAATATGTGCCTTGCTGCCCCTGCTGTCACTGGGAAAGGACACCGGAAGATTGAACCCAAAGCTAAGCACTTCTCCCATTGCAAGAAAGATCAATCTAGTAGGCCAAACCAAACTGATAATTCGAAGAGACTTGCAAATATAAACCAATCATACATAAAAGAATTCAGAGGGGATTCAAATATTGTTCAAAGATAAACTTGATCATAAACCCAAAATTCATCGGATCTCGACAAATACACCACAAAAGAAGACTACATCGAATAGATCTCTAGGAGAATCAAGGAGAACTTTGTATTGAGATCCAAAGAGAGAGAAGAAGCCATCTAGCTAATAACTATGGATCAGAAGGTCTGATGTAAACTACTCATACATCACCGGAGAGGCCATGGAGTTGATGTAGAGGCCCTCCGTGATCAATGCCCCCTCCGGCGGAGTTCCAAAAGAGGCCCCAAGATGGGATCTCTCAGGTACAAAAGGTTGCGGCGGTGGAATTAGGTTTTTGTGGTGCTCCTGGATGTTTGGGGGTACGTGGATATATATAGGAGGAAGAAGTACGTCGGTGGAGCAACGAGGGGCCCACGAGGGTGGAGGGCACACCCAGGGGGATAGGCGTGCCCCCCTGCCTTGTGGCCTCCTCAATTGTTTCTTGACACCCACTCCAAGTCTCCTGGATCACGTTTGTTGAGAAAACCACGTTCCCGAAGGTTTCATTCCGTTTGGACTTCGTTTGATATTCCTTTTCTGCGAAACACTGAAATAGGCAAAAAAACAACAACTTGGGCTGGGCCTCCGGTTAATAGGTTAGTCCCAAAAATTATATAAAAGTGTAAAATAAAGCCCATTAACATCCAAAACAGATAATATAATAGCATGAAGCAATCAAAAATTATAGATATGTTGGAGACGTGTCACTACGGTAGGATTGGATGAGCACCAGACGGTGGTCAGGGGAACTCTTCGGAAGACCATGTTTCGGTCGTCTTGTTCTCAAACACCTTGAAGTGCGAGAACGTAAAAAGAGGGATCGAATCTTGCGGGTAAAGTGTACAAACCTCTGTAAAGGGTTTAAAACCTAATCGATTAACCGCGTCCCGGCTTACGGATAAATTGAGCCGCTGGACTTGGATCTACCTCGGAACTCTCAACACCGGAGTAATAACTTAATCATGGGCAACTTCTGATGATTTGGGGAATGAGACATCGGTTGGAGGAACCATGTCATGGTAGACAACTCTGTAGTAAAGACTCCCGATATTCCTTTGTTGTAGGGAAAATAAAACCAGTTTTTATGCAAAAACCTTAGATACAGAGCCACAAAGCGATATTGCATATAGTATAGTTTATCATCTGTTCTTCTTATAGTGATCTTGTCGGTACATTCAATGTACTGACCTACCGGCTGCAACATATCATGTTGCAGATATTTTCTTCGACGAGTAAGAGTTACCATACAGGGTTACGGTCTACACTCAACTTGTCGATGGCGTTGATGGGACTCCAAACCCGATTGTTTGTTTCCGGTGAGACTTATAAGGTATATATCAATTTTATGTTATTTATACATGTAATTGCACTCTGATATATACATTGATGTACTGTGTGTGCCAACATACTGATGCAGGGATGGACAGATACACAGAGGCTTGACCGTTTGAGGTCGGGTCGCTACATGCAATTCAAACTAAATTTGAATTCGTTTCTCTATTTGAATAAGAATCTACAATCATGATTGTTGCCAAGTTAAATCTAGATAAATGTCTTATTCTTTTTCCTTCATTTAGTTTTCTTGTGTGTGTTTATTATTTTTTTGAAAAGAGAAAACGGCCGAAGCCAGTGCCCCAGGCGCTAGCCGCCAGCCCGCCTTGCTGAATCGGCCCACGACCACCTCCCCGTGCCGAAGCACTTCGCCTCGGTCGCCCGCTGCTCGATCGCCAGGCCTCTCCCGCTGACGCCCTAGGCCACATCTTCTTCTTCCTCTGTAACGCCCCGAGACCGATGTCCCAGGTGTCCTCCAGTTACTCATTGTTGTTGTTGCCTTGTCATTGCTTGAGTGTCATGCATTGCATATCATGTCATCATGTGCATTTCATTTGCATACATGTTCATCTCATGCATCCGAGCATTTTCCCCGTTGTCCGTTTTGCAATCCGGCGCTCCTGTGTCATCCAGTGTCCCTTTATACCTCTTTTCGCATGCGGGTGTTAAACGTTCTCGGATTGGACCGAGACTTGTCATGCGGCCTTGCTTTACCACCGGTAGACCACCTGTCAAGTTTCGTGCCATTTGGACTTCGTTTGATACTCCAACGGTTAACCGAGGGACCGAAAAAGCCTCGTGTGTGTTGCATCCCAACACCCTTCCAATTTGGCCCAAAACCAACCTAAACCCTCTCCATCATCTCGGCCGTTCGATCACGATCGCATGGCCGAAAACCGCACCTCATTTGGACTCTCCTAGCTCCCTCTACCTATATATATGTGATCCCCTCCAAAAATCTCGCGCAGTTGAAACCCTAAGAATTTCCCCGCACGCCGCCGGACATGTCCGCTCGCCCGGCCACCTCACCCCGGCCAATCGCCGGCTGCCACCTCAGTGCCGCCGCCTCCCTCCACCTATCCCGTGCCTCCACGTCACCGCGCCCCGCCTCCTCTCTGTCCCCGTGCCGCCGCGGCCCTGCGGGCCCGAGGCAGGCCCGCCCGGCCCATCTTCCTCGCCGCCGCCGGGGTGCTTCGCACCGCCGCCGAGAAGTCCGCGGCTCCGCGCATCGCCCTGCCGCCTGTTCGCTGGCGCCGCCGCGCCCGCTCGCCGGGACCTCGCCGGCCGCATCGCCGGAACTCCTCGTTGCTGGTCCCGCTCGACCCCGCATGCATGCTGGAGCCGCGCGTCGCCTTCCTCTCCGCCCGCGCACTGTTGCATCACCGGCCACCGCCACGAAGCTCGCCGGCGCCTCGAGCACCACCGCCATTCGCCGCATCGTCGGTAGCCCGGATCCGCTGCTTCCTTGCCTCCCCTACCGCGCCTCGCCGGAGTTCGTTTTCCTCGCCGGAGAAGAAGATGGATGAGATCCACCACTACGCCGATCCAAACGCTGCCGTCCAGATCTGGATCCCTCCGTCCCGCACTCCGTCCCGGGTTGACTTTCTTGGAGAGGTCGAAATTCTTCTAAGTCCCCAGATTCCAGTAACTTTTTGGGCATTTTCATCGCATCGTATCTCATCATCCGTGGCTCCGTTTTGAGCGTGTAGCATATGAAAATGTTCGCCTCGACGATTACATCATTTCATCTCATTGCATAATTTTCATTTGAGCTCATCTTGATGCCTAAAATGCTGTTGGAAGAGGGCTATGTGAGTAATTTGTTAGATCTGTTTCAGCAAATGGCATTTTGACATTTTTGCCATGATTAATGTGTGCATGCTATGATCCTGAGCTCTACATATGTTTTGTTATATGCCATGCCATCTTTACAGTGGTGCTTACCATGTATTTTTGTGATATTTGTAGTGACTAGCACAAGCTTGAAAAGTAGCGTAATCGGTAATGCTGATTTCAGGGACTTAGAATTTCACTAAGTCCTTGTCCTGATTTTGTCGTTATGCCATATGTTCATGTTGTTTCCTAGTGATCCGTGCCTCTTTCGAGGATGATCAGTAACGATGTTTTATTAATATTGTGGTGCTTTATCCAGCCATGTGTTTGTTTGCATTTATGGAGCACCCTAGTTTGAGTCAATCGAGCTCTACTTTTGCTATATCGTGAATCCTGGCAGATTGTTGACTTGTTAGCGATTTTGCCGAGCATGTTGCTATTGATCCGTGCATGCTATGTTGTTGTTCTTGCCATGTCTAGCTTCTATGCCATGTATTCTTGATGGATGTATGCTTATTTTGTCATGCCATGCTGTGTAGTGAGTGGATCGAGCTCGTAAACATGCCTACTCGTTAACTGTTTTGCATGCTCCAGTTTTTCACTAAGTCTGGGATCTGTTTATGTTTTTGGCTATGTTCACATGCTTGCAATTGTATTTTCTGATCCCTTTTGGCTCAAGGTCATTAAGGGACTTTTGTTAAGTGCTTTGAGTAGCTTCATGCAATGCCTTACTTTGCCATGTTAAGTTCCTGTAGCATGTAGTTTTCATGCTCTAAAGTGTGCTTCCTAATGATAAATTACAGACTTGTGTTAATTTCACGAAGTCTGAAACCTGTTATCATTTGCACTTTTGCCATGCTTGTTTGAACCTATTAATGAGTGATTTAGCCATATCTCAGTGTTCATCTTTTGTTCAGCGTCTTGAGTGGATCCCTGCCATGTACTTTTTTGCCATGTTTGAGTGTTGTAGCATATTTATCTTGTTGCATTTAGATGGCTACTTGTTGATTATCGCAGACCGATGCCATATTTGTTTTGCTTCCCTTTTCCAAACCGTGCATCCGATTCCGGCGATCTTTATATCGATTTCAACCGAAATCACCTCACCTTTCCAGTGGCACTCTTGGATTTCCAAGTTCAGGCCAGGTTCAATCATTCCTTTGCAAATCATGCATATGCATCGCATACCGCATCCCGCATATCATACCATGTTCATGTGTTGGTTGTTTACGATGTTGTGTGCTTCATTCTGGTGTTGCTTCTTCGGGTTGGTTCCGGTAACATCGCGTTTGTGAGGACCCGTTCGACTACGTCCGTTTGTCTTCTTCATGGACTTGTTCTTCTTCCTTGCGGGATTTCAGGCAAGATGACCATACCCTCGAAATCACTTCTATCTTTGCTTGCTAGTTGCTCGCTCTTTTTCTATGCCTATGCTACGATACCTACCACTTTCTTGTCATGCCACCCATATTGTTGAACCAAGCCTCTAACCCACCTTGTCCTAGCAAACCGTTGTTTGGCTATGTTACCGCTTTGCTCAGCCCCTCTTATAGCGTTGTTAGTTGCAGGTGAAGATTGGAGCTTGTTCCATGTTCGGAACATGGATATTTTTGTTGGGATATCACAATATCTCTTATTTAATTAATGCATCTATATATTTGGTAAAGGGTGGAAGGCTCGGCCTTATGCATGGTATTTTGTTCCACTCTTGCCGCCCTAGTTTCCGTCATATCGGTGTTATGTTCCCGGATTTTGCGTTCCGTGCGCGGTTGGGTTATAATGGGAACCCCTTGACAGTTCACCTTGAATAAAACTCCTCCTGCAAGGCCCAACATTGGTTTTACCATTCGCCACCTAGCCTTTTCTTTCCCTTGAGTCGGCCGGCTCAAGGGTCATCTTATTTTAACCCCCCCGGGCTAGTGCTTCTCTAAGTGTTGGTCCAACTGAGCGATGTCCGAGGCTACCAGGGGCAACTCTGGGCTGGCTTACCCGACGTCTTGCTCATCTGGTGAGCCCTGAGAACGAGATATGTGCAGCTCCTATCAGGATTTGTCGGCACATCTGGGTGGCTTTGCTGGTCTTGTTTTACCATTGTCGAAATGTCTTGTAACCGGGATTCCGAGTCTGATCGGGTCTTCCCGCTAGAGGGAATATCCTTCGTTGACCATGAGAGCTTGTGATGGGCTAAGTTGGGACACCCCTGTAGGGATTTGAACTTTCGAAAGCCGTGCCCGCGGTAATGGGAAGATGGGAATTCGTTAATGTCCGGTTGTAGAAAACCTGAAGTTGACCTTAATTAAAATACATCAACCGCGTGTGTTACCGTGATGGTCTCTTCTCGGTGGGGTCCGGGAAGTGAACACGGTGTTGGAGTTATGCTTGACGTAGGTTGTTCTAGGATCACTTCTTGATCATAGTTGTTCGACCGTGCTTTGGCCTTCTCTTCTCACTCTCTTTTGCGAATATGTTAGCCACCAAATATGCTAGTCGCTTGCTGCAACTCCACCTCATACCTTTTACCCTTCCTATGAGCATAAATAGTCTTGATCGCGAGGGTGTGAGATTGCTGAGTCCCCGTGACTCACAGATACTTCCAAAACCATCTTGCAGGTGCCGATGATGCCATTCTAGGTGACGCAAACGAGCTCAAGGAGGAGCTCGATGAAGATCTTGTCCTTTATGTTGTTTCGTTCTAGTCGATCAGTAGTGGAGCCCAGTTGGGGTCGATCGGGGATCTGTGTAGCATTTGGGGTAGTCTTCTTTTATTTTGGCTCCGTAGTCGGGCCTTGTTTGTAACTGGTTGATGTAATGCTTTATTCATGTAAATGTGTGAAGTGGCGATTGTAAGCCAACTATGTATCTCTTTCCCTTATGTATTACATGGGTTGTTTGCGAAGATTACCTCACTTGCGACATTGCTTTCAATGCGGTTATTCCTCTAAGTCGTGCTTCGACACGTGGGAGATATAGCCGCATCGATGGTTTTGTGACAAGTTGGTATCAGAGCCTTCTCCGACCTTAGGAGCCCCCTGCTTGATCGAATCACTGGCGTTATTGAGTTTAGAAATGTTTTGAGTGATTTAGGAATTTTATATATCAGAGAGTTAGGACTTCTTTTTACTCCTCAGTCCCTTCGTCGCTCTGGTGAGGCATCCTGACATAGAGTTTTGACTCTTCTCTTCTCAAATTTCACTAAAAAAATTTAGGATCACGCGGGTATCTTGGAATTGTTCCGATGGTTTTGTGACGAGAACATTGTTCTTGGTGCCTCCTGACTTTTAGGGTTTGTGGCAGTGTCCCGGGGAGTTGAGCTCCGAGGTGTTGTCGTCACAATTTTATTATTGCAGTTCTGGAATACCTGAGTTTAGTTTCGCCGACATCGAAAATCTCTTTTATGTAGTTGTTGGTGAGATAACCTCGAATCCACCCAGTACTAGGGCGGGAGTTCGGGAGTATTGCCATAACTCGTATAACGGATGCTTTTTGAAGGTTGAGGTAGATGATTTCTGAAGGTTTCTTGGTTATGTGTTGAAGGATGGATACAACTGGATGTAGGATTTGCTAGTTTTGGGTGAGATATTATGCTTCCCCTGTATCCCCAACACCTGATTGCATAACCGGAAAATTTCGGGAGTTTATAATTGGGAATTCAAGTAGCTCCTAGGATATCTTTCCGACAGATGTATGATATGAAATTGGGGTTCGACGTCTAGTGGTCCGCCTATCCACGGTTGGTTTTATAGTGGTCTCGTTGTGTCTTAAAGAGTCCTTGCCTATGCCGACTCGGGGACGCTTCGTATGTCATGTGCACTGCCTTGTACATGATGGTGTTGTACGATCGAGCCCGTGTAGGCCCCACCACGAAAACTTCGGATGAAATCTCTATCATATGTTTGTTCCGGCTTATTCTGCAAGCCAATCCTTTGTTTTTGTTTTGAGTTGTGGTATTCGAGTTGCTTCGAAGTCAAATGTTGATTCCATACCTTTCCTAAACAGTGTTCTCATACTCCTATGTGAATGAAATCATTCGTGATCATTGAGATTGTCATGTCAATCTTATTCTATCGGCGTATTTCTCTCTAAGTGGATCCGTTCATTTGCAACATCCGCAAGATCAAGTATCAGTTCTTCTCAACGGTGTTTGTTTCATCCCTCCCCAAGTTGCCTTTGTTTTCCTGCCCACCCACCCCTTTTTCTTCAATGAATCCGATGTCTTAATCAAGTATCCTTTTATTCTTGTGAAGTCTCTCCATTCCTTTTCCGTCAATGTTCTTACCCAGTGATTTTCATGAAGATCCTAACGGAACCTCAAGTACATCTTTACCCATTCTAATTCTTCTCCGGTGGTTTCAATTCAAGCTTTCAGGGTTGATCATATTCTTTTCCGTATTCCAATACCTTCTCATGCCGGCGCACCTTATATTCATTCACTTCTCGCTATTTAATTGTTCCAGAGTGCTCAAGATATCTCGAAGATCCGTGTTTTCCACTCTGCATTCATTCGAGATTTTTCAAGGTTGTTATCTCATTCAAGTCATTTAATTCAACCGGTGCAATCTCTCTTTTTTTAATCATTCTAACGGTGTTTTTCTCTTGAGTGGGCCCTAACCCACATATCTTTTCCCAGGATCTTACCTGACTCTTCTTATTCTCCCAGAGTTATTCTCAAATCTTCTAAAGTTTGACGTAAGAATGAATTGTCATCAGTCATATGTATTTCTTCAAGATCTTTCAAATTCTTTTCATCGTTAGCTCAACCTTTCCATTCTTCATTCCGGAGTGCCTCAATAATTCATGGTGGTGTTTCTCGTCGTCATTCTCAGATTTTGAAGACCGAAGAAGATTTTTTTCTCTCAATCTTGCTCCATTCTCTTCAAGATTCGTGATTCTAGCTTGTTGCCATCCTCTTTTAATTATTTTTTGATTGTGAGAATTCTTTTCACCCATCCAAAGCATTTCATGAGTTTTTTTAATCATTTCTTTTCCCCGAAGGCCATCTTTTCAAATATCACTCATTCCCAGCTTTCAGTTCTCTTAGTCTAAATCATACCGGTGCTTAAATCAAGGATTCTCTAATCAGCTCGTAATCTCTTCATTGTCATTGATCTAAATTCTCTCAAGCATCTTCGTTTATTTGCTAATCCTTCCCGGTGTTTCTTCATGTTTTATTCGTTCTTTTTCAATTCTTACGGTGGTTCGTTCGAGAGTTCTCGTCATTCGTTATCATATTAATTCTTTCGTTGTTTCATTATACTGGGGGTTCGTTGAAGACATTCTCAAGTTTATGTCATATCTATCTTAAATATTTTCTATGAGAATAAGTAATATGCCAAATCCGTTGATTGTCATCAATTTAAATCGGTGAAGGATAAGCATAATGTAATTCTTATTCTTGTTTCATCCAAGTGATTTAATTCCTTATTCCGGAGGTTCATCAAAATTCTTGATTTCTTTTGTTCATCTTTCTTTTCTGGAGCTCCAAGTTATTTCAATTATATCACCACAGAGATTCATCTAAATCGTCGCAAGGCTTCACTTGTGTTTTCAACTTCCCTTTCCGTTTTGACCATCCTTTTATTACCGGAATTCTTCATGAAGGTTCTACATGAGGGTTCATCAAGGATTTATATTCCTTCTCGAAGTGTTCATCGAGATTCTTTTCTAAGGAGCTCAAGCTTTCTTCATCTTGCATCCGGAATGCAATTCTCTCTTCCGTATCATTTGAGGTGATAATATATCATTCTTCTTTCACAAGAATGGGATATTTTAAATCCATCAACCTCTTCGTTGGAGTTATCTTGGGTTATGCTTCACCTAAAGCCTTCCCTAAGGATTGTTGCTATTTATGGTGCTTATAAATGATCCAAGTTCTTCTTTTGTCCTCCCGGTGAGATAGTTCTCGTCTCCTTGTCATATCAATCCAATCAAATCTTTTCCGTGAGTGGCAGAATTTCACCTCAGAATTTTGAGTTGTCTTCCATAAGCCCACAATAATCTTATCCCTTCGTTGTTGGTTTTCCAACAACTCCGTTCGACCCTTCTCCTAAAGATACCTCTTCAAGCTCTTTTGTGGCAGAAGTGGCATTTTCTTCTCAATTCTCCTATTTTAATTATCTATCTTCTATTCTTCCGTTCCGGAGGCATTGTGATGTTGCTCTCCTCAACCCATCTTCTCAGATTGTCAGGACCATGTTTTGTTCGTGCTTATCCTTTTAACCGGAGTGTTGTGTCCCTTTGCTCAAGCTCTTTCATTTTATCAAGTTTTTCATCTCTTTTAAACCGGAGTGCCGTTCGAGATTTTTCCTACCCCTTCATCCATTCATTCAATAGTTACGGAGGCAGTGTATTGTGATTTCATCAAGTATCTTCTCATCTCATCAAGTTCTTATTCAATTCTTTTCTTTTCAATCGGAGTGCTGCCCAAAGTTGTTTCTTCCTTGTTCCTCTTTACTAACGGAGTGTTTTCAACTGTGTTCTTCTCCGTTGCTTTCTTTCTTTCAATTTTCTCAACCTTTCAAGGTTCTTTGTTTTCACTCATTGGTCAAAGAAGCAACTTAGTTTTACCTCTTCTCTTTTCCTTCTGTTTTTCCCTCCAGTGCCATTCTAGATCTCGGGACAAGATCCTCTCGTAGTGGTGGAGTGTTGTAACGCCCCGAGACCGATGTGCCAGGTGTCCTCCAGTTATTTGTTGTTGTTGTTGCCTTGTCATTGCTTGCATGTCATGCATTGCATATCATCTCATCATGTGCATTTCATTTGCATACATGTTCATCTCATGCATCCGAGCATTTTCCCCGTTGTCCGTTTTGCAATCCAGCGCTCCTATGTCATCCAATGTTCCTTTCTACCTCTTTTCGTGTGTGGGTGTTAAACGTTCTCGGATTGGACCGAGACTTGTCATGCGGCCTTGGTTTACCACCGGTAGACCGTCTGTCAAGTTTCGTGCCATTTGGACTTCGTTTGATACTCCAACGGTTAACCGAGGGACCGAAAAAGCCTCGTGTGTGTTGCAGCCCAACACCCTTCCAATTTGGCCCAAAACCCAACTAAACCCTCTCCATCGTCTCGGTCGTTCGATCACGATTGTGTGGCAGAAAACCGCACCTCATTTGGACTCTCCTAGCTCCCTCTACCTATGTATATGTGATCCCCTCCAAAAATCTCGCGCAGTTGAAACCCTAAGAATTTCCCCGCATGCCGCCGGACATGTCCGTTCTGCCGCCGGACGTGTACGCTCGTCCGGCCACCTCACCCCGGCCAATCGCCGGCTGCCACCTCAGCACCGCCGCCTCCCTCAACCTATCCCGCACCGCCACGTCACCGCGCCCCGCCTCCTCTCTCTCCCCGCGCCGCCACGACACTGCGGGCCCGAGGCAGGCCCGCCCAGCTCATCTTCCTCGCCGCCGTCGGGGTGCTTCGCACCGCCGCCCGAGAAGTCCACGGCTCCGCGCGTCACCCTACCGCCCGTTCGCCGGTGCCGCCGCGCCCGCTCACCGGCCACATCGCCGGAACTCCTCGTCGCCGGTCTCGCTCGACCCCGCATGCACGCTGGCGCCGCGCGTCGCCTTCCTCTCCGCCCGCGCACTATTGCATCACCGGCCGCCGCCACGAAGCTCGCCGGCGCCCCGAGCACCACCGCCATTCGCCGCATCGTCGGTAGCCCGGATCCGCTGCTTCCTTGCCTCCCCTGCCGCGCCTCGCCGGAGTTCGTTTTCCTCGCCGGAGAAGAAGATGGATGAGATCCACCACTATGCCGATCCAAACGCCGCTGTCCAGATCCGGATCCCTCCATCCCGCACGTCTCCGTCCCGGGTTGACTTTCTCGGAGAGGTCAAAATTCTTCTAAGTCCCCAGATTCCAGTAACTTTTTGGGCATTTTCATCCCATCATATCTCATCATCCGTGGCTCCGTTTTGAGCATGTAGCATATCAAAATGTTCGCCTCGACGATTACATCATTTCATCTCATTGCTTCATTTTCATTTGAGGTCATCTTGATGCCCGAAATGCTGTTGGAAGAGGGCTATGTGAGTAATTTGTCAGATGTGTTTCAGCAAATGGCATTTTGACATTTTTGCCATGATTAATGTGTGCATGCTATGATCCTGAGCTCTACATATGTTTTGTTATATGCCATGCCATCTTTATAGTGGTGCTTACCATGTATTTTTGTGATATTTGTGGTGACTAGCACAAGCTTGCAAAGTAGCGTAATCGGTAATGCTGATTTCAGGGACTTAGAATTTCACTAAGTCCTTGTCCTGATTTTGTCGTTATGCCATATATTCATGTTGTTTCCTAGTGATCCGTGCCTCTTTCGAGGATGATCAGTAATGAAGTTTTATTAATATTGTGGTGCTCTATCCAGCCATGTCTTTGTTTGCATTTATGGAGCAGCCTAGTTTGAGTCAATCGAGCTCTACTTTTGCTATATCGTGAATCCTGGCAGATTGTTGACTTGTTAGCGATTTTGTCGAGCATGTTGCTATTGATCCGTGCATGCTATGTTGTTGTTCTTGCCATGTCTAGCTTCTATGCCATGTATTCTTGATGGGTGTATGCTTATTTTGTCATGCCATGCTGTCTAGTGAGTGCATCGAGCTCGTAAACATGCCTACTCGTTAACTGTTTTGCATGCTCCAGTTTTTCACTAAGTCTGAGATCTGTTTATGTTTTGGGCTATGTTCACATGCTTGCAATTGTATTTTCTGATCCCTTTTGGCTCAAGGTCACTAAGGGACTTTTGTTAAGTGCTTTGAGTAGCTTCATGCAATGCCTTGCTTTGCCATGTTAAGTTCCTGTAGCATGTAGTTTTCATGCTCTAAAGTGTGCTTCCTAATGATAAATTCCAGACTTGTGTTAATTTCACGAAGTCTGAAACCTGTTATCATTTGCACTTTTGCCATGCTTGTTTGAACCTTTTAATGACTGATTTAGCCATAGCTCAGTGTTCATCTTTTGTTAAGCGTCTTGAGTGGATCCCTGCCATGTACTTTTTTGCCATGTTTGATTGTTGTAGCATATTTATCTTGTTGCATTTAGATGGCTACTTGTTGATTATCGTAGACCGGTGCCATATTTGTTTTGCTTGCCTTTTCCAAACCGTGCATCCGATTCCGGTGATCTTTATATCGATTTCAACCGAAATCACCTCACCTTTCCAGTGGCACTCTTGGATTTCCATGTTCAGGCCAGGTTCAATCATTCCTTTGCAAATCATGCATATGCATCGCATACGGCATCCCGCATATCATACCATGTTCATGTGTTGGTTGTTTACGATGTTGTGTGCTTCTTTCCGGTGTTGCTTCTTCGGGTTGGTTCCGGTAACGTCGCATTTGTGAGGACCCGTTCGACTAAGTCCGTTTGTCTTCTTCATGGACTTGTTCTTCTTCCTTGCGGGATTTCAGGCAAGATGACCATACCCTCGAAATCACTTTTATCTTTGCTTGCTAGTTGCTCGCTCTTTCGCTATGCCTATGCTGCGATACCTACCACTTTCTTGTCATTCCTCCCATATTGTTGAACCAAGCCTCTAACCCACCTTGTCCTAGCATACTGTTGTTTGGCTATGTTACCGCTTTGCTCAGCCCCTCTTATAGCGTTGTTAGTTGCAGGTGAAGATTGGAGCTTGTTCCATGTTTGTAACATGGATATTTTTGTTTGGATATCACAATATCTCTTACTTAATTAATGCATCTATATATTTGGTAAAGGGTGGAAGGCTCGGCCTTATGCCTGGTATTTTGTTCCACTCTTGCCGCCCTAGTTTCTGTCATATCGGTGTTATGTTCCCGGATTTTGCGTTCCTTATGCGGTTGGGTTATAATGGGAACCCCTTGACAGTTCGCCTTGAATTAAACTCCTCCAGCAAGGCCCAACATTGGTTTTACCATTCGCCACCTAGCCTTTTCTTTCCCTTGAGTCGGCCTGCTCAAGGGTCATCTTATTTTAACCCCCCCGGGGGCCAGTGCTTCTCTAAGTGTTGGTCCAACTGAGTGATGTCCGAGGCTACCAGGGGCAACTCTGGGCTGGCTTACCCGACATCTTGCTCATCCAGTGTGCCCTAAGAACGAGATATGTGTAGCTCCTATCGGGATTTGTCGTCACATCTGGGTGGCTTCGCTGGTCTTGTTTTACCATTGTCGAAATGTCTTGTAACCGGGATTCCGAGTCTGATCGGGTCTTCCCGCTAGAAGGAATATCCTTCGTTGACCGTGAGAGCTTGTGATGGGCTAAGTTGGGACACCCCTGCAGGGATTTGAACTTTCGAAAGCCATGCCCGCGGTTATGGGCAGATGGGAATTTGTTAATGTCCGGTTGTAGAAAACCTGAAGTTGACCTTAATTAAAATACATCAACCGCGTGTGTTTCCGTGATGGTCTCTTCTCGGCGGGGTCCGGGAAGTGAACATGGTGTTGGAGTTATGCTTGACGTAGGTTGTTCTAGGATGACTTCTTGATCATAGTTGTTCGACCGTGCTTTGGCCTTCTCTTCTCGCTCTCTTTTGCGAATATGTTAGCCACCAAATATGCTAGTCGCTTGCTGCAGCTCCTCCTCATACCTTTTACCCTTCCTATAAGCTTAAATAGTCTTGATCGCGAGGGTGTGAGATTGCTGAGTCCCTGTGACTCACAGATACTTCCAAAACCAGCTTTCAGGTGCCGATGATGCCATTCCAAGTGACGCAACCGAGCTCAAGGAGGAGCTCGATGAAGATCTTGTCCTTCATGTTGTTTCGTTCTAGTCGATCAGTAGTGGAGCCCAGTTGGGGTCGATCGGGGATCTGTGTAGCATTTGGGGTAGTCTTCTTTTATTTTGGCTCCGTAGTCGGGCCTTGTTTGTAACTGGTTGATGTAATGCTTTATTCATGTAATTGTGTGAAGTGGCGATTGTAAGCCAACTATGTATCTCTTTCCCTTATGTATTACATGGGTTGTTTGCGAAGATTACCTCACTTGCGACATTGCTTTCAATGCGGTTATGCCTCTAAGTCGTGCTTCGACACGTGGGAGATATAGCCACATCGATGGTTTTGTGACATCCTCTGCACACAATAACGCGTCTGGAGCAACGCCCGTGCCGCCGGAAGACCAATCCTCACGGGATCCTCTCCCCCGACTCACCCCCTCCTCCAAGCACCCCTCCCCCTATATATACACACCCCCTTCGCCAGTTCTCCTCCTTTCCCTGCACCAAGAACCTCTGCTGCCTCCCCGATTTCTTATCGGAGCCGATCGCCACCGCCACACCATTATTGCCCTACCTCACCACCTCGACAACCTAGCCGCCACATGAGATCACCACCGTAACCCCCCTCACTCATCCGCACCTCCCGTGCCCTTGCTCGAGCCCTAAACCAACTGGAGCGCCGTCAGCCGACGACCACCGTACGACCTCACCGCCCCGAGCTCACCACCGCCCGTCTCCGTCGTCCTCGAGCGCACTGGTGACCATCGTTGGAACCACCTCCGACCGCTGCATCCCCTGGTCTCCTCCGCCGACCCCGCCGACGACCGCCGTCACCGACGTCCGAGCCGCATTGCTGGCGGCCACCCCACTGTAAGTCGTCTGACCCCCACCTCCATTCGATCTTATTTGAACGCTCTAGATTAGATCTATCGGATAGTTAGGTTTTTGTTTTATAGATCAATTTAGTTCGGTTTATTATCGATTTAGATCGAACCGTGTCGTTGGTTTCTTTTTATTAAACGCGCGTGCATAGTTTTGTTAAGTATTACCCGAGCGCAGTTTAGTTGCACATCGCACACTACTTTCGCCCAATAGTACTAGGCCACGTAGCTAGCACCCGATTTTTTTTGGTTATTTTCGTTTATGTTTTTAAAAAGAGAAAAGTCTCAATCTTAGGTTTTCAATAACTTTTATGTTTTAGATCCAAATTGAGTGATTGTTTTTGCGTCTGATCCAAAATTCCTAGAACCTTCTGTTAGTGCACTTGGATTTCAAATTTCAGTTGTTTACATTTGAATTTGCATGGATTTTTTCAAATTAGTATTTTGGCCATAACTTGAGTTTGAAAGTATATTTTAAGTTGATTCTTTTTGCTCCTCGTCACTAGGACTTTTGCCTATCCACTTTAATATAGTGATTTATTTTTAGTTTACTTTAAATTAGGGTTTCGGGCAAAACAATATTGTTTTAGTTCTAGTTTTGTTTTAGTCTTTTCTTTATAGTTTAATTGTTTTTAATTAAAACTTTTTGTCACTTTTGAAAATTTTAGTTTTGTTTCTTTTAGTCAACAGAAGTTTTTTTTTTCTTTAGTTTTGTATGAAAACTTGTATAGGTCATATTTAGAGTTTTATAAAAGCTTTTTATTTGTTTCTTTTTGCTACTAAAAATTTATGAAAAATACTTTCTATTAAATTAGTTGTTTTACATTTTATTTTCTGTTAGTTTATTTGTTTAGTGTTTTAATTGCAGTTAAGTTTATACTTATGGGAAAACTATATTGGAAGTTTGTAGTAAAGTTGTGGACTTTCGTTAGTAGTTTTTCTCTGTAGTTTTATTTGAAGTTTTCTTTGGAATTCATTTAAGTTTTATTATTGATTTTTCCTCGTTGTCTTAATTTTTATTTTGAGTGCTAGAATTGTTTGCTAGGATGATTGCTTATATAAATGCTATGTTTGACTTAATACATTTACCATGTTATTCATACCCATGTATTTATTGCATTTAGTGTCACCATTCATGAGCCCTCCATTAGTGTTATTGACTACTTGTAGTTGAGTAGAATGCATGAGGTGGGAACCCATCTCCCTATTATGAAGCCCGGGACGTTATGTAGTTTAAATGCTACCCTATAGTAGATGGGGTTGGCATGAGTGCTTGGGAGTGGTGTGAGTATGAAGGACCCCCTATGTCAATGGCGACAACTTCATGATGGCATTGGCAAGGACTGCATCTTCAGGACTTCAAGACCTCAAGATTTCGAGACTCGAGACAAGAATTCAATACACACTACTGGGTAAAGGGAAGATTTGATGGGCACCCTGGAGCAACCAGTGGATGGCTGGGATGCATGGAGAAGCGCCATAACATCTTGCGGAAAGCTTCACCGAGAATCAAAGAGACGAAAGAATACTTCATGCCTGAAAGCTTACCTGTGCAACCGCAAGTCATTATGGGCTCTAGGTTGGTTGACCTTAGTTGTGACTCCGTTGGGTTGGTGCTAGCAGATGTAGAACTATGGTAGGATTGGATGAGCACCGGACAGTGGTCAGGGGAACTCTTCGGAAGACCATGTTTCGATCGTCTTGTTCTCAAAGACCTTGAAGTGCCAGAATATAAAAAGAGGGATCGAATCTTGCGGGTCAAGTGTACAAACCTCTGCAGAGGGTTTAAGACCTAATCGACTTGCCATATCCCCAGTTACGGACAAATTGAGCCTATGAACTTGGATCTATCTCGAAACTCTCAACATCGGACTAATAACTTAATTATGGGCAACTTATGACGATTTGGGCTATGAGACATCAGTTGGTGGAACCATGTCATGGTAGACAACTCTGTAGTAAAGACTCCTGATATTCCATTGTTGTAGGGAAAATAAAACCAGCTTTTACGCAAAAACCTCAGATACAGAGCCACAAAGCCATATTGGATATAGTATAGTTTTATAATCTGTTCTTCTTACAGTGATCTTGCCAGTACATTCGATGTACTGACCTACACGGCTGCAACGTATCATGTTGCAAAAAAATTCTTCGACGAGCAAGAGTTACGATACAGGGTTACGGTCTACACTCAACTTGCTGATGGTGTTGATGGGGCTCCACACCCGATTGTTTGTTTCTGCTGGGACTTATAAGGTATGTATATCAATTTTACGTTATTTATACATGTGATTGCACTTTGATATATACATTGATGTACTGTGTGTGCCAGCATACTAATCCAGGGATGGCACAGATACACAGAGGCTTGATCGTTTGAGGTCAGGTCGCTACATGCAATTCGAACTAAATTTGAATTAGTTTCTCTATTTGAATAAGAATCTACAATCATGATTGTTGCCAAGTTAAACCATCATTTGTACATTATCTTAACAACACACCACGTGATTAATATAGAGTTAGATATGAACTATGTGTACTCTATGAACTTGAATTCACAATTTTGAATACACTTGATGTCAATTGCAAGTAATAGTACATTTGAAGTACTAGCTAGATCTTCATAATCTAAATCATGTTTCATATGTACACTGTGTTTATTACAAGAAGTATAGTGCCCCGCCCCCTACATTATGACAAGTATTTAGCCCTGAGCTACAAAAGCCACTCATTATCACAAATTTAAATAAATGTTATATATATATATTATATGTAGTATAACATGTTCATAACCACACCATGTGTATCACCATTATATTCATGCATGTGTCTGTTTAAAACATTATGATCTCTTCTTCAAATATTAGAATCCACTTTTATAATGAATTATGATCTCTGTTCATCTTTTACACCCACACAATCCTCTTCTCTTTGTAGCTAGCACTAACTTTCTCTCCTGAATGCACACGCCCGCCCCCTCTCACCCCCGCTCAGCGTTCCCTCCATCGCGCACATTTGTTATTTCTCTTTAGGTCGTTCACCCATGGTGTGTGTAGGCCCCTAGGCTCCTTCTTTTCGGCACACACCGGTCAATATACCTCTCTAGCCAAGTGTGCCTACCACAAACACACACTTTCCACCTTCTCTTATCACCGTCCATGCCCCCGTGTCTAATATGGTTCCACGCACGTGCACCCTCCCGCCCCTCTTTCCATTGATCTCATACTCACACACTCCTCCCTCCTCGTTATAGTAGGCCTCTTGCACCACCTCCTAGCCGCATGCCTCTCTCTCTCTCTCTATCCATCTCTCCAGACCTTATTTGCTTCTAACACATGCATGTATACCTACCGATCTTCCTACGTATAGCTAGGTCGACTATAAGTCTTTTCCCCCACGCACCAATCGACGTACCTCACTAGTTATGTCTCTCCCTTTCTTCGACACATGATGATTGATCTTCCTATGTAGTTATGTCTGCTTACCAGAACCATATCATCCCCCTCAGCATCCTTGCATGCCTCCCGACCCGTCTCTGACATGCACGTGCACAGACAGGCAGGCATCCCATCTCTTATTGATATTGTAGTCAAACCCTCTCAGGGAGTCCTAGATTAGGGGGTCCTCGGTTGTCCTTTCTATTCGATATGGGCCAGACTAATGGACCGTGAAGATAAAACAAAAGACTATCCCCCGTCTTCGGGTAGGATTCCTGTATGCATGGACGGAAAGTTTGGTGTCTGGATGTACTATTTCCTTCTTCTGCAAACCGACTCTATAAAACCCTAGGCCCCTTCGGTGTGTATATAAACCGGAGGGTTTAGTCCGTAGAGGCTATCCAAAGATTCATATGATAGACAACTAGGGTTTAGTCATTACGATCTCGTGGTAGATCAACTCTCGTAATCCTTATACACACTGAATATAATCAAGCAGGACGTAGGGTTTTACCTCCTTTAAGAGGGCCTGAGCCTGGGTAAACATCGTGTCCCTGTTGTCCCTTGTTACCATTGATCCTCAGACACACAGCTTGGGACCCCCTACCCGAGATCTGCCAGTTTTGACACCGACATTGGTGCTTTCATTGAGAGTTCTGTTGTCTTGTCGACGGTAGGATCAATGGCTCGCCTTGTCATCGACAAGGACGCTGTTTCCGGTGATACCTTTCTCCCTGATCAACTCTTTGTGTTTGGCGGTTTCGTGCTAGCCAACTCGATCGTTCACCTTGAGCAGGTCGACAGCTACGCCCCTGGTCACTAGATCAGGTTTGGAAGCTTGAACTACATCATCGATATCCGTGGAGACCTGATCTTCAAGGGGTTCACGGCTTCGGCCGCCGCTCCCCACCAACACGAAGGAGACCCATCGGATCTATCATCAGATCCCGTCCAGGGGTCGACGCTCGTATCCACCTCGGCCTTAGATCTGAGGCGGACCACTTCGTCCGAAGATGGGAGGATGAACCCTGCCAGACTCTCTCCCATCACGGAGCTTCTAGCCGGAGACCCAGATGCGAACATGCCACCGGCGGACCCGGAGTCAAATAGGATTCTCCCCGTCATCGGGAAGCCAAACTCGCCTCTAAACATCAACTCCAAACTCTCAAGGTCTGCATCCATTATGCTCGGTCAAGCAGTTATCACCGAGCCAAGCTCTGCAGATCCTCAAACGCATGTCCAACTTTCACTCTTAAAAGAAACGCTGGACTTAATACAATCTTTCACCATCACGGAAGTGTCACCTTCGAAGTACGCCCAGCTTGAACTGGGGGCTGAGAGTAGGGAATTTTACATCCTGCCCACCACCCACTTAATAGACGCTGTCGAGGATTTAACCGACATGCTAGATTACGCCTCCGAAGACATCGATGGCATGGACGACGATGTCAGAGCTGAACCAGGTGAAAACCCACCCATCACCGGGCGTTGGACAGCCACTTCTAATTACGATGTATATATGGTAGATACGCCTGACAAAAAGGACGACAATGTCACTCAAGATCCAGATGAGATAAGCCAGTCAATGAACCACCAAAACGCCGAGGTCAGCGGCACCTCTCACGATCGCGTCGGGCAAGAGATAGCAATTGAGGCACCGGAGATAATGACACTTCGGACAACGTCGAAGACCCTGACCACCCCGTTGAGCCTGTGTACGAGCAGGATGAAAGGGAAGAGGGTCAATATAGTCCCGAATACAAGGATTCAGAAGATAGCAACTACTTTATTCGAAGAGGATGTTAGCCTCGGTGATCAAGAATTCATCGTACCATATGAACCCCTCGAACAAGAATGCTTCAAGCGACGGCTCATTGCCACCGCACGGAGCCTGAAAAAGAAACAACAGCAGATTCAAGCCAAACGGGATACATTCAACGACAGATGGACCAAGGTCCTAGCCGCCGAAGAAGGATATGGCTTTGAGCGCCAAACAAGAAGTTATCCCAAACGTAGGCTACTGCGACAATTCGACGACGAGGCCTTTGAGCCAATACCCTCAAAATACAATCAACCTGACCAACCGGACCGACCACCACGCGGGTGGGACAAAACAACTAATTATGCCAAACACCAGCCCGTGCAACCTCGCCATAGAGGCAACAAGACAACGACTCCGGGCTACACGTACGACTTACGTCAAGACCTAGACAATAGAGCTGGCCAGACCAGATCAATCTATGGATCAAGAAGACGTGCCCGAGCACAAGATGACGGCCATCAAGCCTGGTGCGACAAACATAACCAAGTCTGGGATCAACACCAAACACAAATGTCATCCGAACTCCGTCACGATGTCGCCCGGTATAGAGGTGCCGCACACCCTATGTGCTTTACCGATGAGGTAATGCAACACCAATTTCCGGAGGGGTTCAAACATGTGAATATCGAGCAATATGATGGAATGACGTATCCCGCCGTATGGATTGAAGATTTTCTTGTCCACATTCACATGGCTCGCGGAGATGATCCCCACGCCATTAAATACCTCCCTCTAAAGCTGAAAGGACCAGCACGACACTGGTTGAATGGCCTCCCAGAGAACTCCATCAGAAGTTGGGAAGACTTAGAGGATGCTTTTTGGGACAACTTTCAGGGCACTTATGTCCAGCCACCGGATGCTGATGACTTGAGTTACATAATCCAGCAACCCGGAGAGTCATCTTGCAAACTTTGGAGTCGGTTCTTAATTAAAAAGAACCAAATCATGGACTGTGCGGACACCGAGGCCTTAGCGGCATTTAAGCACAACGTCCATGACGAATGGCTCGCCCGACACCCAGGAAAAGCCAAAGACCATGGCATCTCTTACCGCACTTATGACCCACTTCTGTGCGGGCGAAGATAGTTGGTTGGCTTGTAGAAGCAACAGTACCAGCGAGCCCAACACTTCTGAGACCCGGGATGGCAATGGAAGGCCACGACGCAGTAAAAATAAGCATCGAAACAACAACAAAGAAATAGAGGATACAATAGTAAATGCCGGATTCACTGGTTCTAAACCTGGTCAGTGGAAGAAGCCGTTCAAAGGTAATAGGGATGGTCCATCCAACCTGGACAAAATACTAGAGAGACCTTGCCAGATTCATGGCACCCCTGACAAGCCTTCCAACCACACCAACATAAACTGCTGGGTTTTCAAACAGGCCGGTAAACTAAATGCCAAACATAAGGGGAAAGGACCTCACAACGAGGATGATGATGAGCCTCACCCATCGCACACTGGGGGACAGAAACAGTTTCCCCCCGAGGTGAAAATGGTGAACATGATCTACGTCACCCACATCCCCAAGAGGTTGCTCAAACGCGCATTAAGGGACGTATACGTTGTAGAGCCTACCGCCCTAATACGTCTCCAACATATCTATAATTTTTGATTGTTCCATGCTGTTATATCATCATTCTTGGATGTTTTATAATCATTTTAGAGTCATTTTTTGGAACTAACATATTGACATAGTGCCAGGTGCCAATTGTTTTTTTTTGCATATTTTTTACATCGCAGGTAATCGGTACCAAACGGAGTCCAAACGCAGTGAAACTTTTCGTGGATTTTTTTGGACCAGAAGACATCCAATGGGACGGAGAAGCCCCAGGGGGGTTCTCTAAGGGGAGCACAACCCACCAGGGTGCGCCTGGAGGCCCAGGCGCTCCCTGGTGGGTTGTGCCCACCTCGGGTGCCCCCGGACCGCCCCTTTACTCTATAAATACCCCAATATTCTAGAAATAGTAGGGGAGTCGACGAAAATCAATTTCAGCTGCCGCAGAGTCTAGAACCACCAGATCCAATCTAGACACCATCACGAAGGGGTTCCCCACTTCCATTGGTGCCTCTCCAATGATGCGTGAGTAGTTCTTTGTAGACCTTCGGGTCTGTAGTTAGTTGCTAGATGGGTTCCTCTCTCTTGCTTGATTCTCAATACAATGGTATCTTGGAGATCCATATTGTTGGGGAACCCAGTAATTTCAAAAAAAAATCCTACGCACACGCAAGATTCATCTAGGTGATGTATAGCAACAAGAGGGGATAGAGTGTTGTTCACATACCCTCGTAGACCGTAAGCGGAAGCGTTATGACAATGCGGTTGATGTAGTTGTACGTCTTCACGATCCGACCGATCCTATCACCGAAGGTACGGCACCTCCGTGATCTGCACACGTTCAACTCGGTGACGTCCCACGAACTCTAGATCCAGCTGAGTGTCGATGGAGAGCTTCGTCAGCACGACGGCGTGATGACAGTGATGATGAAGTTACCGACATAGGGCTTCGCCTAAGCACTACAACGATATGACAAAGCAGGAAATCTGTGGAGGGGGGCACGGCACACGGGTAAACAATCAACTTGTGTGTCTATGGGGTGCCCCCTCCCCCGTATATAAAGGAGTGGATGAGGGGGAGGGCCGGCCTTCTATGGTGCGCCTGAAGGGGGGAGTCCTACTCCCGGTGGGAGTAGGATTCCCCCTTTCCCTTGTTGGAGTAGGAGAGAAGGAAGGGGGAGAGAGGGAGAAGGAAAGGGGGGCTGGCCCCCACCCAAATTCAGATTGGGCTTCGGGGGGGCACCCCCACCTTGGCCGCCTGCTCCTCTCTCCCACTAAGGCCCATTAAGGCCCATACACTCCCCCGGGGGTTCCGGTAACCCCCCCGGTACTTTAGTAGATGCCTGAACTCATCAGGAACCATTTTGATGTCCAAACATAGCCTTCCAATATATCGATCTTTATGTCTCGACCATTTCGAGACTCCTCATCATGTCTATGATCATATCCGGGACTCCGAACTACCATTGGTACATCAAACACATAAACTCATAATATCGATCATCACCAAACGTTAAGCGTGCGGACCCTACGGGTTCGAGAACTATGTAGACATGACCGAGAGTCATCTACGGTCAATAACCAATAGCAGAACCTGGATGCTCATATTGGTTCCTACATATTCTATAAAGATCTTTATCGGTCAAACCGCATAACAACATACGTTGTTCCCTTTGTTATCGGTATGTTACTTGCCCGAGATTTGATCGTCGGTATCTCAATACCTAGTTCAATCTCGTTACCGTAAAGTCTCTTTACTCGTTCCGTATTGCATCATCCCACAACTAACTGATTAGTCACATTGCTTGCAAGGCTTATAGTGATGTGCATTACCGAGAGGGCCCAGAGATACCTCTCCGATACACAGAGGGACAAATCCTAGTCTCGATCTATGCCAACTCAACAAATACCATCGGAGACACCTGTAGAGCATCTTTATAGTCACCCAGTTACGTTGTAATGTTTGATAGCACACTAAGTGTTCCTCCGGTATTCGGGAGTTGCATAATCTCATAGTCATAGGAACATGCATAAGTTATGGAGAAAGCAATACCAGTAACCTAAACGATGAAAGTGCTAAGCTAACGGATGGGTCAAGTCAATCACATCATTCTCTAATGATGTGATCATGTTCATCAAATGACAACTCTTCTCCATGGCTAGGAAACTTAACCATCTTTGATTAACGAGCTAGTCAAGTAGAGGCATACTAGCCACACTCTGTTTGTCTATGTATTCACACATGTACAAAGTTTTCGGTTAATAAAAATCTAGCATGAATAATAAATATTTATCATGATATAAGGAAATATAAATAACAACTCTATTATTGCCTCTAGGGCATATTTCTTTCACATATGATGTAATTCTTCTGCGGTGTGTTTGTTGGGATCCGATGAACTTTGAGTTTACGATCAGATCTATCTCTTTTTATCCATGAAAGTTATTGAGTTTCTTTGATCTCTTATATGCATGATTGCTTATAGCCTCGTATTTCTTCTCTAACATTTGGGTTTTGTTTGGCCAACTTGATCTATTTATCTTGCAATGGGAAGAGGTGCTTTGTTGTGGGTTCGATCTTATGGTGCTTGATCCAAGTAACAGAAGGGGAACCGACACGTATGTATCGTTGCTACTAAGGTTAAAACGATGGGGGTCTATTTCTACATAAATAGATCTTGTCTACATCATGTCATCGTTCTTATTGCATTACTCCGTTTCTCCATGAACTTAATACACTAGATGCATGCTGGATAGCGGTCGATGTGTGGAGTAATAGTAGTAGATGCAGGCAGGAGTCGGTCTACTAATCTTGGACGTGATGCCTATATAATGATCATTGCCTAGATATCGTCATGATTATTTGAAGTTCTATCAATTTCCCAACAGTAATTTGTTTACCCACCGTTTGCTATTTTTCTCGAGAGAAGCCACTAGTGAAACTACAGCCCCCGGGTCTCTTTCTCATATTATTTGCATTTGCGATCTATTTTATTTGCCTTTTATTTTAAGATCTATTAAACCAAAAATACAAAAATACCTTGCTGCAATTTATTTTATACGGCGTTCGATCTATCAATATTTATAACTCTCTCACATCCGTTTGCCAATTTCTAGCGTCGTTACCTGAAAGGGATTGACAACCCCTTTTACACGTCGGGTTGCGAGTATTTGTTATTTGTGTGCAGGTGCTGTTTATGTAATGTTGCTTGGTTCTCCCACTGGTTCGATAACCTTGGTCTCATCACTGAGGGAAATACCTACCGTCGCTGTGCTAGATCATCCCTTCCTCTTTGGGGAAATACCGAAGTAGTTCTAGGAGACATCAAAAGGAATTTCTGGCGCCGTTGCCGGGGAGGATCATCTACATCTACCAGGTTCCTAATCACAAATCTCATCTTCTTTAAATTTTCATTATTTGCCATTTGCTTGCCAATTTCCTCTCCTCCACTTCACAAAAATGCCGTTTTATTCGCCCTCTTTTTCGTTCGCCTTTTTCTCGTCCAATCTGTGTGCAATGTTTGCTTGTGTTGACATGTGCCTTCTATTTGCTTGCATCTTCGCTTGCTAAAAATCTATTGATATGGATCCTCATCCGCTTGCTAATCTTTTCAAAAGATCCAATTATGATGAACCCATTTCTAGTGAATGGAGTTCATTGGATTATCTTTATGAAGTTTTGATTGAAATTTATCAATCTAAAAATTGTGATGAAGTGTTGAAAGAAGAAATTGATAAAGTGATTCACGATAGATCCTTGAATGAAAAGCATGATTGCAGTGGTGTTACTATAAATTCTATTAATGTCAATTGTGCTAATAATATGCAAAACCCCAAGCTTGGGGATGCTAATTTTGCTATGTCTAGTAGTTGCAATGATCATGATTGGGGTGATTTTCTTTTGATCTTGAAAATTTATTTAAATCTCATGATGAGTATGTTTGAAATAATATTGAAAGTGGGTTTGGAAGAGCATCAACTATAAGTAAAAATAATCCCACATATTTGGAGAGTTTTCAATCTTATGTAATTTTTGATGAAAGTGGGTTTGGAGAGGTCATGACTTTAGTTGATTTTAATCCCACTATTTTGGAATAGTGCCAACTTTGCATGCATGTGGATGATGAAGAGAATATTTTATGTGATAGTTATATTTTTCAATTTGATTATGGTCCTACATGTACTTATTATGGGAGAGGAAATATTGTGGTGGAAATTTTATGTTACTAAATTACCTCTTGTTACGTTGAGATCGTCAATGTTTTATTCTTCTACCTTGCATATGCTAGAAATTTCTTGTCTTGATAATTTGTTTGCTTATAAAATGCCCATGCATAGGAAGAGAGTTATACTTAAATGTGTTAGTGACATGTTTCATGATGCTCTCTTTGTGCTTCAAGTTTTGTCTTCCATGTGAGTATCATCAAAATTATTATGCCTAGCTAGGGGCGAAAAATGATAGCGCTTGTTGGGTGGAAGCCAATGAATAAAATTTATTTTTGCTTTTTGTTCTTGAGTG
Source organism: Triticum aestivum (assembly GCF_018294505.1). NCBI lineage: Eukaryota > Viridiplantae > Streptophyta > Magnoliopsida > Poales > Poaceae > Triticum > Triticum aestivum. Next base: position 371,926,513 of record NC_057809.1, on the reverse strand, counting down.
TTTGCACAATTATTTTACTGTTATGACTGCTTTTTTGCGTTTTAATTAGTGTTTGTGCCAAGTAAAGCCTTTAGGATCTTCTTGGGTGACAGTTGTTTGATCTTGCTGAAAATAGAAACTTTTGCGCTCATGAAAACAATTGTCATTTGTAACCAGAGAGCGATAAAATAGCAATTCTTTTTGAAGAATATTAATACACAAATTTCTCAGGTCGACCTAATTTTTCAGAATTTTTGGAGTTACAGAAGTATTCGAAATATCCAGATTTATACAGACTGTTTTGTTTTTTGACAGATTTTGTTTTCTTTGCGTTGTGTGCTTATTTTGATGAGTCTATGGTTTTCTTTAATGAGTTTTTGCCATGGAAAAGATGGAATACAATAGATATAATGCAAGAATAAAATATGAATTGGTTTGCAACAACACTTATAGTAGTGATTTATTTTCTTATACTAATGGATCTCACGAAGGTTTTGTTCAATTTTGTGTGATTGAAGTTTTTAAGTTTTGGGTTATGTTACGATGGATGAAGGAATAAGGAGTAAGAAGAGCCTAAGCTTGGGGATGCCAATGGCACCCAAGTTATTATCCAAAGAGAGCAAGCAACTAAGCTTGGGGATGCCCCGAGTGGCATCCCCTCTTTCTTCTAACGACCATCGGTATTTTACTCGAAGCTATATTTTTATTCGTCACATACTATGTGTTTTGCTTGGAGCATCTTATATGACATGAGTCTTTGCTTGTTTTGCTTTATGTTTTAAGTCTGGATCCCTTGCTAGACACACCTATTTGAGAGAGCGAAAATTATGTCATGACTTGGTAGAATTGCTCTGTATGCCTCACTTAAATTTTTATGAGCTATGGATTTGCTTGTAGCGATCCGACCTCAGACGGCCAAATCTCTATATTTAGTGTCATCGCTGGATCGGTAATGCTGACATACACAGTACTTGAATGGATTTATAACAGAGTAGCAGTCACGGACTTATTACATCGAATGTCTCAAAAGAGAACTTATTGTAGTAAATATGGCTTAAGGCCATCTAAATAAGATAACAGCGGAAGACTTGGAAGATAAAGTGAGTCCATCAACTCCAACGGCATAGCTGAGTGCATGACAGTGGCCTAACGCACCTTACTCTTCGTCCTAAAAATCTGCAACATGATATGTTGCAGCCCGAAATGGGTCAGCACATGGAATATGCTGGCAATATAACACAATAGAGAAATGAACAGATAAATACTATCACTACATGCATATATTGCTGGTGGAGGCTCTATGGTTATAATGTTTTTGCAAAAAGCCAATTTTTCCCTGCAACAAAGGAATTTTTTTAAACTATGATGGTGGTTGAAACATCATTGAGAAGGTTCCTCCAACTCAATCCCAATTAAAGTAATTATTATCAAACCATCAAATTACTTTAGAGTGATGAGATCAAATCAATAATTCAAGTACCAGATACTTAAGATGTCCATAACCGGGGACACGGCTAACCATGATTAGTTTGTACACTTTGCAGAGGTTTGCGCACTTTTCCCCACAATACTCGATCTCCTCTGTTGGATTTCTCGCACTACAAGGTGTTTGAGAAACGGATGACCGAGACATAGTCTTTCAGAAGCATTAACTCTTTACTCTGGGTAGACAGTTACACCTACTTTCCCCTACATCTGCTAGCCTACCACTTAAAGAGGTCACGCAACATACTGAAGTATGCCAGAGCCCATAATGGCTTGTGGCTGCACACGGAAGTTTCTAGCATGAATAATCTTATGATCCCTTTGAGCCTAGGTGGCGGACCATAGGATGATCACACGAGTACTCCGGGATATCCTAGGACAACACTGGATTCTCCAGGTGCCCACAAGCAATCCACCCAAATGTGTATTAAAGGGACCACCTTAAGTTGAACCATTAATTAACAAACTCACATCTGTCATGGATACACTCAAACCCAAACCACGTCTACGAGCATAGCATGGCAATATAAGCTTAATGTAGAAGTAACTCCCAAGGGTTTGATAATAAAACAGGTAATAGGTTCTACCTCATCATCTAATTACCAGACCCACATGTTAAGAGATCCTACTCATGCAATGTGTGAGGGTTGAAACTAATGCATAAAAACTGGGTAATAAAGGGGTATGATCAATGTGTTACTTGCCTTGCTGACGATCTACAAATCCTAAAGACTCGTAGTAGCACGCTTCGCACTCTGGGAATTCTATCACAAACAAAAAATAGCATAAATAAGCACTCAAGCAAAGATGCATGGGTAAAATTCAAATAAGATGATTGAATCTGAAAACTCAACTGAAGAGATTCGATTTGCAAAAAGAATCAAATCAAATGGAGAAACGAAACTCAAACTACGAAAGAAACAAGATCTGTTTACTAATCTGGACCAAAGTCAAACTTTGTAGTATCAAAATCTTGTTCAAGTTGGTTAAACATAAAGAGGGCTTAGAGACGAAGATCTAGGCGCTTGTTTCACCTGATTTGGATAAACGAGCGAAAAGATAAACTAAAACAAAGATTAGGGCAGAAATCGCGATCGAAAATAATCGCGGAAAAACCCTGGAAAATAAAACGAGACGAACTGGCCAACGAATGAACGTTCGCTGTGTGCGGCTAATGGACAAACAGCGTTCGTTAAAACGAACGTATGGACGAACGTCCGCTAAATAATACATGAACAAAAAACTGAATGGAACCGAAATCTAAAAAAATGAATCTAGGGTTTACTAGAAAAGCGATTGGTTTTTCCCAAGAAAAACCAGACGGCGGTGGCGACTACCTCAGCAGCGGGATCGGCGGCGGCGGGGCGACGGGGTGGCGGCGACGGTGGCGCGCGGATTGAGGCGGTGGCGGCGTCACGCGAATCGAGGCAGCAGCGCGGCGGCTAGGGTTTGGGGCGGCAGGGCTAGCGGCTGGGCTGGCGGCAGGGTCGGGCCGCGGCTTATAAAGCCTGGCCGGGCAATGTCCGGATCGGGCACGGCCCGGTTAGGTTAGTGCATTTTTTTAAATAATCCTCACACAGAAAAACAAATATAAGAAATACTAAATGGAGTCCAAAAATCCTGAAATAAATTTTTACGGTCCTCTAATAATATTGCAGAGAAAGTGAACATTTATTTTGGTCTCTAGTAAATTTTTGAAAAACACATATTTTTCCTAATTCAAATAAAATAACAATAAAATTCCAAAAGAAATATTTATTTGATTTTAATATTTTCTCTCCAATATTCCCTTTATTTTGGAGAAGTCATATTAACTCCTCTCATATACTTTAATATGAAATATTTTTCGAGAGAAAAATAATTAAAACCAAAGTGATCCTTGTTTCGATATTTGACAAAATTCAAATATGAAAAACGTGAAATCCCCAACTCTCTCCGTGGGTCCTTAAGTTGCTTAGAATTTCTAGGACCGCAAAGCAAAAATCCAGTAAAATATGATATGCATGAATAACCCATGTATAACATTCCAAATTGAAAATTTGGGATGTTACAAACCTAACCCCTTAAGATGATTCTCGTCCTCGAGATTCGGGTGGATTGCGTAGATCATCCTCTCGTTCCCAGGTGGATTCCTCCTTGATATGGCGGCTCCACTGAACTTTGCAAAACTTGATAACCTTGCTGCGTGTAACTCGGCTGGCAAACTCGAGAATCTTGACTGGTTTCTCCTCATAGGTCAAAGCACTATCCAACTGAATTGCTTCCAGGGGCACTGTATCTCTCACAGGAATATCGGCCATCTCTACATGGCACTTCTTCAACTGGGAAATGTGAAACACATCATGAACTCCTGATAGTCCCTCGGGTAACTCCAACTTGTAGGCAACCTCTCCCATGCGTTCCAAAACACGGTACATTCCTACAAATCTCGGGGCTAACTTTCCCTTAACTCCAAAACATTTAACTCAGTGGTGACACACAGAGATATTCTTTGTCTTTGATTTCATAGACTACCTCCTTGCGTTTTGAGTCTGCATAGCTCTTCTGTTTGGACCGAGCTACCTTTAGTCTATCTCGAATCAGCTTAACCTTCTCTTCGGACTCCTTAATCAAATCCGGTCCAAACAGCTGGCGGTCTCCAACTTCATCCCACATCAACAGTGTTCGGCATCTTCTTCCATACAGGGCTTCGAATGGTGCCATCCTCAAACTGGCCTGGTAGCTGTTGTTGTATGAGAACTCCGCGTAGTGCAAGTTGTCATCCCAACTAGATCCATAATCTAGCGCACAAGATCTTAGCATGTCATCCAGAATCTGATTGACTCTCTCGGTCTGTCCATCTGTCTGTGGATGAAAGGTTGTACTGAACTCTAGCATGGTTCCCAAAGTCTGGTGCAGCTGGTGCCAAAACTTTGAAGTAAACTGTGTTCCTCTATCTGATACGATGGTCCTCGGAACTCCATGCAGACATACGATCCTGGTCATATATATCTTGGCCAACTTTGCATTGGTATAGGTGGTTTTCAGTGGGATAAAGTGAGCTACTTTGGTCAAGCGATCCACTACTACCCAGATAGAATCATATCCCAATCGAGTCCTGGGTAATGTGGTGATAAAATCCATGCCAAGCTTTTCCCACTTCCATTCGGGTATCGGCATAGGCTGCAGTAATCCTGCTGGCTTCTGATGTTCTGCCTTCACTCTCTGACATACATCACATATGGCTACATACTCGGCAATGTCCTTCTTCATTCTAGTCCAACAGAAATGCTCTTCAAATCCAAATACATCTTGGTGTTTCTAGGGTGTATCAAGTATGGCAAGTCATGTGCTTCCTGTAGTATCAACTTTCTGAACTCAGCATTATTGGGCACATATACACGGTCCTCAAACCACAAGGTGTCGTGCTCATCCTCATGAAAACCTTTGGCTCTTCCTTCACTCATCTTCTCCTTTATCTCGGCAATTTCTTTGTCATCCTTCTGTGCTACTCGAATCTTTTCCAATAACATTGACTGAACCTCCAGTGCTGCAACAAAACCTCTACGAACTATCTCCAAACGAAGCTCCCTGAGATCTTCTGCTAACTCCTTTGGCAATCCTTTGCTTATGAGGGTATTGACATAACTCTTTCGGCTCAAAGCGTCTGCTACGGCATTAGCCTTGCCTGGATGATAGTGCAACTTCATATCATAATCCTTTATGAGCTCCAACCATCTCCTCTTCCTGAGGTTCAGCTCCTTCTGAGTAAAAATGTACTTCAAACTCTTCTGATCCATGTACACATCACAACGGTTTCCAATAAGAAAATGTCTCCAGGTCTTGAGCGCATGCACTACAGCTTCAAACTCCAAATCATGGGTGGCATAATTCAACTCATGCGGTCGAAGTTTACGTGAGGCATACAAAACAACTCTTCCGTCTTGCATAAGTACTCCTCCAAGTCCTAAGCGAGAGGCGTCACCATACACTTGGAAATCCTTGCGTATATCCGGCAGAATCAGCACTGGGGCTGTAGTCAGACGTTTCTTCAACTCCTGGAAACTTGCTTCACATTCTTCAGTCCAATGGAACTTGGTATCCTTCTTCAACAATGTCGGCATGGGCTTTGCAATCTTAGAAAAATTCTCAATGAATCTCCGGTAATATCCCGCGAGTCCAAGAAAACTGCGGATCTCTCCAACTGAGGTGGGTGCCAACCACTTAGTGACTGACTGAACCTTGGTAGGATCCACTGCTATACCTTCTCCTGATATAACATGTCCAAGAAATCCAACTTCCTTCAACCAAAACTCACATCTGCTAAACTTGGCAGATAACTGATGTTCCCTGAGCTTCTTAAGAACCAAACGCAAATGCTCCTTCTGTTCCTCCTCATTCTTTGAGTATACCAAGATATCATCAATGAACACCACGACAAACTTATCCAGGAACTCCATAAACACCTTGTTCATCATACTCATGAAATATGCAGGGGTGTTAGTCAGTCCAAAAGACATAACCGTATACTCATCTAACCCATACCTTGTGGTGAAAGCTGTTTTTGGTATATCCTTTTCTCGTATCTTCAGCTGGTGATATCCCGATCGCAAATCGATCTTCGAAAACACTTTAGCTCCTTGCAACTAGTCAAACAAATCATCATCGGCAGTGGGTACTTGTTCTTGATCGTCACTTCATTCAACGCACGATAATCAACTACCATTCTTAACGATCCATCCTTCTGCTCAACCAAGAGCACTGGGGCTCCGCATGGTGATGAACTTCGTCGACTGTAACCTTTCTGCAATAACTCCTTAATCTGCTTCTTGATCTCTTCCAGATCATTTGCGGGCATCCGGTATGGTCTCTTCGATATCGTTCTGGTGCCTAGCAATAGTTCTATCAAAAACTCGATGTCTCGATCTGGCGGCATACCTGGTAGCTCCTCTAGAAATACATCTGGGTAATCCTTCACTATAGGCACTTCCTCCTGAATAACTCCTGAGAGAGAATCTACTTCAGTCCTCCTAGGCGCATGGCTAGATACATACTTGATCCGGGGTGGTGAGTAAAATCAACTTACTCGCGCAATCAATGTTTCCCCCATACATCGATAGCCAATCCATGCCTAGTATCACATCCAATCCTTGTGACTCCAAAATTATCAGGTCTGAGGGGAAAACATGGCTTCCAATGGTCAATGGCATCTGAAAACATCCTTGACTTGTCATATACTCCGCTCCTGGTGAGCTTACTAACATAGGTGTCCTAAGTACTTTAGTGGGCAACTTATATTTATCCATAAATCCCCTTGAAATGTATAAATGCGATGCACCAGTATCAAAAAGAACAATTGTAGTAAATGACTTAACCAAAAACTTAGTGACAACTGCATCAGGCTGCTCTTCAACCTCCTCCACGTCCATGTGGTTCACTTGTCTCCTATTGAAAGGGTTGGGCTTCATCCCAGAGCTTCCATTGCCATTTCCATTCTTCGCTTTAGGGCACTAAGTGGCATAGTGCCCAGTCTTCCTGCACTTGAAACAAGTAATGTGACTTAGGTCCTTCTTGGCGGGTGTGGCTGGATTAGAGCGGTTCTGATTGCTGCCTGCTCCATTTCCGTTCCCATTCTTGGGGCCACTGTGGTTATGCGAACTACCTCCATTGTGGGTATGGCCTCCATGGTTATGGGTATATCCTCCCGAGTTCGGGGTAAAATGCGGCTTTTGCTGAGCTCCTGAATTGTACTTTCCTTGCCCATACTTCCTCTTGCGGCTCTCAATCTGCTGCTGCTTCCCTTCAATCATAAGAGCCTTGTCTACCAGCTCCTGGTAGTTGTTAAGTGTTTCCAACATCAACTGCATGCTCATCTCATCATTCAGCCCTTCCATAAACTTCTCCTGCTTCGCGGCATCTGTGGCCACATCATCTGGGACATAGCGAGATAGCTTACTAAACTCATCTATGTACTGAGCCACAGTACGGTTTCCCTGGTGCAAGTTGCGAAACTCACGCTTCTTCATGCTCATAGCTCCAGTTGAGACATGGGCTGTGCGAAAAGCTTGTTGAAATTGATCCCAAGTGACATTGGCTATAGGGAAAGTGGTCGTGTAATTCTCCCACCATGCGGCTACGGGTCCATCCAATTGATGTGCGGCAAAACGCACGTTCTCAGCATCTATGCAACCTACAGTGGTCAACTCCCTTCCAATCCTACGCAGCCAGTCATCAGCAACTATTGGCTCGGTGCTACTAGAAAACACCGGCGGTTGCAACCTCAGAAAGCGAGCTAAGTTGTCAATTGGAGGTGGTGGTGGCGGGTTGTTGTTGTTGTTGCCTTGGTTCTGGACTAATAGCTGTATCAAGGCATTCTGCTGCTGGATCAACTAGGTGAGCTCCGGTGGGAAGACAAATCCAGATTTACGTCTCGGAGGCATTTGATGGGTTTAGAGTGGAGAGATTAGAATAGAATGAGGTCTAATGAGAAAGCACTACCCATATGCACATGAGTCAAACACAAACATATCACACCAAATCAATTTCAAACAAGGGCATACAATCGGTCTAGTACTATTGTTACAAAAGTTCTCGGACTACTACTATATACATGGGGAATACTACTATTCATATGGTGGTCATCTAGAAATTTTGATCGGTGGAAGACTCCATGATATCTGCTCTAGATTCGTCTTCATAATCATCATCACTACCATTAGGGTCGGAGTCGGTGTCGTCGATGATGGTGTAGTCTTCAGAACGAATTTCCTTGGGTTCTTCGTCTTCTCCTCCTGGCGCGGGGTCTCCCATGAAAACTCCTAGCTTCCTCGTCAAGTCATCATTCTTCTCCACTAATATTGCGATTTCTTCCTCATATCCATCACTTGTAGACTTGAGTTCCTCTTCTAGCTCTATGATCCTGGTCATTGCCTTCTTCAAATCTATCATGCTTGCGCACATCTGGTTCTCCTGGTGTCGAATGTGCTGGTTTAGCTCCTGGATGCAACTTGCAATGGACATGTCCCCCTGGTGCTGATCACCTCCCATTGCTCATCGCCATGCCCACATATCTGATAGATAGTGTCCTCTAGCTCCTATTTGTAGACTTCTCCAATTCTTCCCATAGCAATGTGGGCTGCCATGCTCTTGCCTAGACTCTAGGTGGGTGCATCAAAAGAAAACTCTATGGGCTCAGTGACTGGCGTGACTATCCTTCCTAGAACTTGAACTCAAATCATCCAACACTCCTCTTCTGGTAAAGTGGTGGTGTGGGTCCCGATGAAGCTGGGTATTCTGATGTTCAAGTACCTAGTAACTTCCTTCAAGTGTCGTCCAAAGGGTGTATCTTCATCCGGTTGAGCAAACTTGTTCCTTGAGTCCGCCATCCTAAAGAGTAGAAAATGGAGAGGAGTCAGAAATGTGTAGAGAAGAGTGACCCATGGCTCATCTTAGTGGTCGTGTCCTACATTCAGCGTGTGCTCTGATACCATCTTGTAGCGATCCGACCTCAGACGGTCAAATCTCTGTGTTCAGTGTCATCCCTGGATCGGTAATGCTGACACACACAGTACTTGAATGGATTTATAACGGAGTAGCAGTCACACACTTATTACATTGAATGTCCCAAAAGAGAACTTATTACAATAAATATGCCTTAAGGCCATCTACATAAGATAACAACGGAAGGCTTGGAAGATAAAGTGAGTCCATCAACTCCAACGACATAGCTGAGTGCATGACAACGGCCTAACGCACCTTACTCTTCGTCTGAAAAATCTGCAACATGATATGTTGTAGCCCGAAACAGGTTAGCACATGGAATATGCTGGCAATATAACATAGTAGAGCAACGAATAGATAAATACTATCACTACATGCATATATGGCTGGTGGAGGCTCTATGGTTATAATGTTTTTGCAAAAAGCCAATTTTTCCCTACAACAAAGGAATATTTTTTGAACTATCATGGTGGTTGAAACATCATTGAGAAGGTTCCTCCAACTCAATCCCAATTAAAGTAATCATTATCAACCCGTCAAATTAATTTAGAGTGAAGAGATCAATTCAATAATTCAAGTACCAGATACTCCAGATGTCCATAACCGGGGACACGGCTAACCATGATTAGTGTGTACACTCTGCAGAGGTTTGCACACTTTTCCCCACAAGACTCAATCTCCTCCGTTGGATTTCTCGCACTACAAGGTGTTTGAGAAACGGATGACCGAGACACACTCTTTCAGAAGCATTAACTCTTTACTCTGGGTAGACAGTTACACCTACTTTCCCCTACATCTGCTAGCCTACCACTTAAAGAGGTCACGCAACATACTGAAGTATGCCAGAGCCCATAATGGCTTGTGGCTGCACACGGAAGTTTCTAGCATGAATAATCTTATGATCCCTTTGAGCCTAGGTGGCGGACCATAGGATGATCACACGGGTACTCCGGGATATCCTAGGACAACACTGGATTCTCCAGGTGCCCACAAGCAATCCACCCAAATGTGTATTAAAGGGACCACCTTAAGTTGAACCATTAATTAACAAACTCACATCTGTCATGGATACACTCAAACCCAAACCACGTCTACGAGCATAGCATGGCAATATAAGCTTAATGTAGAAGTAACTCCCAAGGGTTTGATAATAAAACAGGTAATAGGTTCTACCTCATCATCTAATTACCAGACCCACATGTTAAGAGATCCTACTCATGCAATGTGTGAGGGTTGAAACTAATGCATAAAAACTGGGTAATAAAGGGGTATGATCAATGTGTTACTTGCCTTGCTGACGATCTGCAAATCCTAAAGACTCGTAGTAGCACGCTTCGCACTCTGGGAATTCTATCACAAACAAACAATAGAATAGATAAGCACTCAAGCAAAGATGCACGGGTAAAACTCAAGTAAGAAGATCGAATCTGAAAAACTCAACTGAAGAGATTCGATTTGCAAAAAGAATCAAATCAAACGGAGCAACGAAACTCAAACTACGAAAGAAACAAGATCCGTTTACTAATCTGGACTAAAGTCAAATTTTACAGTACCAAAATCTTGTTCAAGTTGGATAAACAGAAAGAGGGCTACGAGACGAAGATCTAGGCGCTTGTTTCACCTGATTTGGATAAATGAGCAAAAAGATAAACTAAAACGAAGATTAGGCCAAAAATCGCGATCGAAAATAATCGCGGAAAACCCTGGAAAATAAAACGAGACAAACAGGTTAACGAACGAATGTTCGCTGTCTGCGGCTAACTGACGAATAGTGTTCGTTAAAACGAACGTACGGACGAACGTCCGCTAAATAATAAACCAACGAAAAACTGAACCGAACCGTAATCCAAAAAACGAATCTAGGGTTTACTAAAAAACTGATCGGTTTTCCCCGAGAAAAACCGGACGGCGGCGGCGGCGGCTACCTCGGAGGCAGGGTCGGCGGCGGCGGGGCGACGGGGTGGCGATGGCGGACAACATCGGCGGCGTCGCGGTGGCACGAGCGGCGGCGTCGCGGGCTGGCGGCGGCGGTGCATGGATCGAGGCGGCGGCGCGGTGGCTAGGCTTTGGGGCGGTGGGGCTGGCACCTGGGTTGGCGGCGGGGTGGGGCCGGGTGGTCGGGCTGCGGCTTATAAAGCCTGGCCGGGAAGTGTCCGGATCGGGCACGGCCCAGTTTGGTCGGTGCATTTTTTTAAAATAATCCTAACACGGAAAAACAAATAAATAAATACTAAACGAAGTCCAAAAATCCTGAAATAAATTTCCACGGTCCTCTAATAATATTGCACACAAAGTGAACATTTATTTGGGCCTCTAATGCAATTTTGAAAAACGCATATTTTTCCTAATTGAAATAAAATAGCAATAAAGTCCAAAAGAAATATTTATTTGATTTTAATATTTTTCTCTAATATTCCCTTTATTTTGGAGAAGTCATATTATCTCCTCTCATATATTTTAATATGAAATATTTTCGGAGACAAAAATAATTAAAACCAAAGTGATCCTTGTTTCGATATTTGACAAAATTCAAATATGAAAAACGTGAAATCCCCAATCTCTCCGTGGGTCCTTGAGTTGCTTAGAATTTCGAGGATCCCAAAGCAAAAATGCAGTAAAATATGATATGCATGAATGACCTATGTATGACTGACTGAATGGTGTGCTTTAGTATTTTTTTGAAGAAATGCTCTCTTGCTTCACTTAGATTAAATTGAGAGTTAGTAAAATTTTCAAGAAATTCTCTCTTGCATCACTTAAATTACTTTGAGAGAAAGAAATATTATGCTCATGATCTTCAATTATATCTGTTTGAGGTTATCAAAAGCAACACATGAAAATTAGTCCCAAAGTGATCGATATCCAAGAAGGATATAATAAAAACTTCCATGAAGATAATTGGACAAAATAAACTTGATTCTTGGTTATAGTTTTGAGATATGATGATGTAATATGTAAGTCATGTTGATGAGTAACTGTGCTTTAGTAAGAATATATTACTTGCGGTGCATTATTCGGTGTTAATTATGCTTAATGCTCGCTTATGAGATTATTCCTTTCTTGGTTGGTCGCTTCCCAATCTTTTCCTAGCCTTTATTTTGCACTAAGTATGATTACTACTTGTGCATCCAAAATAATTTAAACCAGTTTTGCCACATGAGTCCACTATACCTACCTATATGCGGTATTCTTTTGCTGTTCTAAGCAAATTTGTATGTGCCATCTCTAATATTCAAAATAAATTTCTCTTTTGTGTGCTCATACCGCTCGCGAGGCGGCGAGTGTGTGCTTGTACCGCTCGCTAGGCGGTGAGGGGTGGCTAATATTTTTCATGCTAGATGTGTTAATTCTCACTATGAGTGTTTATTCACTTGTGATTGCACGAGAGTAAGGCAAAGGTATTAGGGATGCCCAGTCCCGAAAGAAAAAAATGAATTTATTTTATGTTGTCAAATAATAAATTCCTTGGAAAGTGTTGGTATGGAAGGTACCCATGGATACGTGTCGGTGCAACAAACCCTGGGTCTGTCGACCAACTGTACACAGGCATAAGATCAATACTGAAGCACCAGCTTAAGTTAGAGATTGGAAAACTAGGAGATTTGAAGAGCCAACATGCAACTCAGATAGACCAAGGTTGAGCCAAAGGAGCGAGACATCGGAAAGAGAAGGGCCTCCCTTGCCGGGAAGGAGAGCCCGGCAAGGGGCGAGGCCACCGCCAGAAGTAAGCAACAGAGGCCCCTGGTAGAGCCTGCCGGAGCCCACGGGGGCAGAACCGCCACACCAACCACTCAAACATGACTCACGCCGTCAATCAGTGCGGTGTCAAGCCCTAAGATGATTGAGTGGCAGCCATTCGCTACATGGTAGCCATTTCCTACAGAGAAGCCTACAGATGACACCGATCCTGCGACGTGTCAAGAGAGCAGAAGTGGAGCTGGCAAGATAGCCCGACAGGCCTTGCCGGGCACCCAGTGATGTGACACTAAGCGGCACATTTAATGCACCCTGTCATCCCGCTGAGTTAGGTATGATAGCACTGTTTGCTATCATATCAGTGGATAATGACCACTTTGCCACTGTGGTGACCCCTTAATCTATAAAAGGAGGCCCATGGCACTCGTAGCAAGGTTTAGAGGGTTAGAAGGTTGGAAAGTTGACAACTCCAAGCCACCACACGCACGTAGTCGCCATGGGCAAACCTTGCCGGGCAAGTGTACTACGCACCACCACATTCATTCTTCCATCAATCCACTAAAGCAGGAGTAGGGTCTTACGCCTCGCGGTGGCCCGAACCTGGGTAAATTGATTGTGTGCTTCCTGCTATTCTACCGCACGCTGGTCTGCCCTTTGTGCAATGCGTCATCCCCCTGCCGAACCAACAACGGGCCGCCCGGTCCCATAGGTGTTCGCAGAAATCCCGCGACATCTTTAGCGTGCCAGGTAGGGGGAGCGCTTGCGTGAACCTGAAAGTGTTCGCCGCGCGTCATCTTCATCAACATTTTAATCCTCGACGGCGCCATCGACCATGGCGTCCAAGAAGAAATATGGCACCTCGGCCCATCCCTCTACCTCGGAGGCTCCTTCGCCCACGACCTCCAATGCTGCGAGGGACAAGGGAGCTCACGAGGACGTGGATGCCGCTCGGTGCATGGTTGGAGCAGGTGGCACCGTTACCGCCTCTCCCACAGCCAACACGGGGCCGTAGCTATCAGAGGAGAACAACATCAGTAGCGTCTCGATGGAAGAAGGAAGGAAGTTGCCCGGAGAGGAAGATTGCATTAATGTTGATTCAAAGGATGAGGATGAATCAACCAGTCAGAAGAAAGGCAAGAAGCGTAGTAAGAAGCCAAGAGATAAGGCAATTATGACTGTAGAGGGTTCGGGCACACCTAGTATCGGCAAGAAGGCCAAGGCTGAGGCCCCCGGCAAGGAAGCTGCCGCGTGCACTGCCTGCCAGGAGGCTGCTGCCATGGAAAAAGTTGGGAAAGGTGATGGGCCGTACTGCAAGATCCATTGGACCAAAGGCCACGACCTTCAGGAGTGTTATCAAGTTGAGCAGCTTGTCAAGAGACAGAGGGAAGAATATGATAATCGTGATAAGGAGAAAGGTCAGAATGCTGCTGGAGGTAAGGGCTAAGGAGGTGAAGAAAATCGCCCCGGCAAGCCCTTTTGGAACCAAGGAAAGCCTGCCAGGGGCCGAGAGAAGGAAACCTGTGATGATGCCAGTGATGGAGGGGATGAAGAGGAAACTAGTGACGCCCTATGCATTGATGGAGGTGCATCTTTGCACACCTCTCATCGCCAACTCAAGCGATGGGCATGAGAGGTCAATGCTGTGGAACCAGCGCCAGAGGCCCGGAAGCCGCTCAAGTGGTCCCGCACGCCCATCATCTTTGATGAGGAGAATCACCCTTGCCGCACCACGGCGTTGGCGTGTTTGCCGTTGTTGGTCTCCCAAACAATTCACAACCTCCAGGTCACGAAGATGTTAGTGGATGCCAGGGCCGGGTTTAATCTGATTTCCCTAGCAGTTATAAACAAGCTTAAGATAGGAGAAGAGGAGCTAGAGCCCACCGGCACGTTTCAAGGAGTTAACCCCGGCAGGAGTCATCCTAAGGGGAAGATCACGTTGCTGGTGATGTTTGGGGGAGAGCTGAACTTTCCGACTGAGAAGATTGTGTTTGATGTGGTTGATCTCCCCCTGCCGTACAATGGGATTCTTGGACGACCAGCCCTGGCCAAGTTCATGGCAGTATCCCACTATGCTTACAACACCCTGGAAATGCCTGGGCCATTGGGAGTCCTCACTATCCCATCAGATGAGAAGGATGCAATTATCTGTGTGGACAAGATGTACCGGGATGCAGTCGCAGCAGAGGCTGCAGCAGCAGCAGTTCCTGCCAAGGAAAGGAAAGGAAAGGAAAGAAGAGGGGTTGTAGGACCTCCTACATGGAGTCCGGGAAGCGTGCCCCCTCCGAGTGCATGACACCCGTTGACAACATGCCAGAGTGTTCCAACAGCAAGAGATCCAAGGTTGTTGCACCCCAAGCGAAGAAGGTCCCGACAGGGCTGGTTGGCGTCGATGGTACTTTCACTATCAACACCACCCTTGATGACAAATAGGAAACCACGCTCATTGCCTTCCCGCGGGCGAATATCGATGTGTTTGCTTGGAAACCATCTGATATCCCCGGTGTTCCCAGGGAGGTAACTTAGCACCACCTTGCTGTCTGCCCACATGCCCCACCCGTCATGCAAAAAGTACGGAAGTAGGCCTTGGAGAGGCAGCAGTTCATTGCCGAAGAGATCAAGAAGTTGGAAGCAGCTAGTTTGGTCAGATGAGTACTACATCGTACATGGTTTGAAAATCCAGTAGTGGTCTGGAAAGCTAATGGGAAGTGGAGGCTCTGCATTGACTTCACAGACCTCAACAAAGCTTGCCCGAAGGACCCATTTCCCTTGTCGCGCATCGACCAGATCATGGATTCTACTTCGGGATGTGATTTTCTCTCCTTTCTGGATGCGTACTCAGGATATCACCAGATCTTCATGTCTAAGGAAGATGAAGAGAAGACATCATTCGTCACTCCATGTGGTACGGATTGCTTTGTCCGCATACTGTTCGGAATAAAGAGTGCCGGATCCACTTTTGCAAGGGTAGTCCAGATTGGTTTCGAGCCACAATTACACATAAATATAGAATCTTATAGGGATGATATTGTGGTCAAAACCAAGGAGAAGGCCACCCGTATCCAGGATTTGGAAGAGACAATTACTAATTTGAGCAAGATCAATCTGAAGCTCAACCCAGAGAAATGTGTGTTTGGTGTTCCCTCTTGCAAGCTATTTGGGTTCTTTGTGTCCCATCAGGGGATCGAAGCCAACCCCGACAAGATCAAGGCTATTGAGTAGATCCAAGCGCCAATGCTAGTTAAGGATGCGAGGTGCTTGGTGGGATGCATTATCGTGCTGAGCAGATTCATCTCCAAGTCTGCTAAGCGTGCCCTACCGCTCTTCAAGGTTTTGAAGAAGGCGGGACCTATGAAGTGGACCCCGGAAGTAGATGCATCTCTGCAAGAGTTGAAAGCTTACCTATCATCTGTGCCTACCTTGGTTGCACCCAAAACCCAAGAACCATTGTTGCTATACTTGGCGGAAACCAACCAAGTGGTCAGTGTGGCTTTGGTAGTGCAACGAGAGGTGGATGAGGCAGAAGGTGGCCAGATCACGACAGAGTCAGAAACAGATCAGGATAGGAGTGAGCATGACAAAGAGAGCAACCCCAAGGACGCGGTAAGGAAGAAAGTGGTGCAGCGCTAAGTGTACTTTGTCGTCTCCTTATTACAGGGGGCTAGATCAAGGTACTCTAGCATGCAAAAGTTGATCTTTGGATTCATTATGACCTCAAGGAAACTACGCCACTACTTCCAAGCCCATGAGATCACGGTTGTCACTCGTTTCCCGTTCCAAAGGATACTCTGAAACCCCGAGGCAATTGGCAGAATAGTGGAATGGGCTTTGGAGTTATCCAGCTTTGGTTTGAAGTTTGAGAGCACATAAACTATTCAGAGCAGGGCATTAGCAGAGTTTAATGCAGAATGGACGCCAACCCCTGATGAGGAAAGGATAGAGACAGCTCTCCCTGGCAAGGAATCACCCCAATAATGGATTATGTATTTTGATGGTGCTTTTTCCCTACAAGGTGTAGGGGCTGGCGTGATTCTTGTTGCCCCCTCCAGGGAGCACTTGAAGTACATCGTCCAGATGCACTTTACCTGGGAAGAAGCCACCAACAATACAACAGAGTATGAAGGGCTCCTTGCCGGGCTCAAGATTGCAGTAGAATTGGGAATTAAGAAGCTGATAATTTGAGGAGATTCACAGTTCGTGGTGAGACAAGTCAACAAAGATTACCAAAGCCCATTGATGGAAGCATATGTTGAGGAAGTAAGGATATTGGAGGATCACTTTGAAGGGTTACAAACAGAGCACGTACCCCGTGCGGAAAACAACATAGCTGATCATCTGTCAAAGTGTGCTGTGTAGAAGCTTCCTGTGGAACCAGGAACTTATGTTCTCCATATCTCTCAACCCTCCGTATCACCAGCCACAATGGCCCGAAAAAGGAGAAAGATGGACTATGGTAAGCCTATCCCGGCAGAGCCATCCGCTCCCGGCAGAGACCCTACCGGAAACAACTCCTCACAGCCTGCCGGACCACCCCATCCAGCCGAGCCTATGGACCCCGCGAACGAGGCTGGTGCTCCCGCAGCCGAGGAGGTGCCGCTAGTCCTTGTTGCCGAGCCTCAGGCTCCAACTTGGGGAACGCACATTGTACACTTCCTCCAAACTGGATAACTCCCTCGCAATCATGATGAAGCTGGAAGAGTAGCCCGAAGGGCCAGTATGTATCAGTTTGTCGATGACACTCTATACAGAAGGAGGCCCAATGGTGTCAAATTGAAGTGTGTTTTCTGGGAGGATGGAAAGGAACTACTGACTGAGATTCATAGAGGAATGTGCGGCTCACACATTGGATCAAGGGCGTTTGTTGGGAAAGCGTTCCGACAAGGATTCTAATGGCCCACAACCCTCCAAGATGCAGTTCAGCTCATCACGAAATGTGAAGCCTGTCAATTACATTCCAAGAGAACACACCTGCTGCCCAAGCCCTTCAGACAATCCCTCTATCATGGCCAATTTCGGTCTGGGGGCTCGATATCATCGGCCCCTTCCCCTGAGCAATCGGGGGCTTTGAATTCTTGTTTGTTGCCATCGACAAGTTTACAAAGTGGCCGAAAGTGACTGCCATGAGAAAGGTGGCTGCTCAGTCAGCTATCAAGTCCTTGAAAAAATTGGTGTGTCGTTTCGAAGTTCCTGCAAGGATCATACACACAACGACACCTAGTTCACGAGCCACACCTTCATGCAATATGTTCACACCCTCGGATGCAAAATATCATTTGCTTCTATGGCACACCCCCGGAGCAATGGACAAGCTGAGAGGGCGAACACAAAAGTGCTTCTTGGACACAAGACAAGAACCTTCGATACGCTGCAGAAGCACGGCATGCGATGGATCGAGGAGCTGCCGGTAGTTCTCTGGTCCCCCAGAACGACACCTAACCGAGCTACCGGGCAGAGTCCCTTCTCCCTGGTCTACGAGGCAGAAGCAGTTATCCCCACGGAACTCATTTACGGGTCCCCTCGAGTGCTTGCCCACGATGAAGTAGCGCAAGATCAGCACCGACATGACGATGTTGTGCTACTTGAGGAGAACAGTCTCCGGGCTGCTACGCGTGTTGCATGCTATGAGCAAGCCCTGCATTGCTATCATAGCCGTAGGGTTCATGCCCGGTGTTTTGAGGAAGGTGACCTTGTCCTTAGGCACGTTCAGTCCACCAAGGGTACAAACAAGTTATGACTGAAGTGGGAAGGCCCTTACTAGGTGGTACGAGTCACCAGACCTGGCGCAGTCCGTCTGGAGACCGGAGATGGCACACAGTTGCAAAACTCATGGAATATTGAGCATCTCCGTAAGTACAACCCGTAAGGCGCGAGGCTATCGGGCACAGCCCGGCAGCCACCCTTTTGTACAGGCCTTGCCTCAGTTGCATGTAACCCCTTGTACAAAGCCGGGGCGATGACCCCGTGCAAGATAAAATAAAGAAGCACTGTGGGGGCCCCCGATCGAGATCGCATGCATGCACAAGCACATTCATATCATTGCATAAGCATTTCATGAGCATTTGTATATGCATATAGATATGACTGCATCCTGCATTCATTCTCATCTACATGGAGTTGCAGGTTCCTACCGTGAACCTGACCCCGACAAGGGACGAGAAGATTGCATGGCACAGTGGTCTCCAGCAAGCCAAACAGATAAGTTTACCTCTTGTCCATTAGTGTTCTGTAAGCTATAACTTGTGCATAGAAAAACCTCGCCGCTCTCTTGGAACTAGGGGGCTCCCATCCTTGGCTCAAATGTTGCTTAGGCCTCGATGGTCGCAGTTGCCCTTGGTAAAAAGGGAGTGGATAGGGGGGTTGGCACCTCGGTCTGTTCCCTGGCAGATATGTTTCTTCGGCAGACGAAAAGGGTGCCGGCAGGATATCCTGCCGGGAAAACTCGTTTAATTACAGTAAAGTGGTACTTCACCTCTGCATGGACATAAACATGCACGAGTTCTCAGCAAGGGTTATTTCTTTCATTGACATGCAAATGCAAGTACATGCATTACAGAACACAAAGATGGACTCGAGAAATTACATTATTTGAATTAAAATTTAGCGATTGCCTACAAGTTTAAGATTGGAAAAAGATAAGTGTCCCGTGCTCACCTCTTTTCATTTTCCCTCCTTCAGGCACTATAGCGGAAGGAGGAGAAGACGAGAAAAGGAGCACCCAAGCAAGATCTCACCCCGGTCTTGTCAGGGCCCATCGGGCACGGCCTGACAAGACTGGGATTGGTGAGGCTGCGAAGGAGGAGCGTGGGGGACGTGGCAGGGGGCTGGTTCCTCCTACGGGAAATGGTTGCCCCTCTGCTCCAATACGGCCTCTCTGCACCCACTATGACTCCGAGGGTCGAAGCCGCCCTTCTGCTCTAACCGTCGATGATCGGATTTTGGCCATGGCACTCTCCCCCGTGTCCTCCGCATCCACCACCTACCATGCCCAATGCATCCAAGACACATGGCGGGGTGCGTGTGGAATGGGGGGCGAGTGGGGTAGCAGTTTCCGCCCCATGATCTTGGTGCGAGGAGAGTCCATGGGCCATTACTGGAGCAACCCCACCACTATTGGCTTTATGCTGCACGCGGAAAAACCGAAAACTGGCCCAGAATCAAGGCCGATGAAGCAGCAACGGAAAACATAAGGGGCCAACCCCTTCAGTAACCTTTGCCTGTGCACTTATTAGGCCCTACCCCGACGGCACTTAGCAGCGCGTTCGGGGCAGGCCCAGGGGCTTTTGTCGGTGCAACAAACCCTGGGTCTGTTGACCAACTGTGCACAGGCATAAGATAAAGATTGAAGCACCAACTTAAGTCAGAGATTGGAAGACCAGGAGATTTGAAGAGCCAACATGCAGCTCGGATAGACCAAGGTTGAGCCAAAGGAGCAAGACATCAGCAAGAGAAGGGCCTCCCTTGCCGGACAGGCGAGCCCGACGAGGGGCGAGGCCACCACTAGAAGCAAGCAATCGAAGCTCCTCGACAGAGCCTGCCGGGGCCTGCGGGGGCAGAACCGCCAAACCAACCACTCAAATATGTCTCACGTTGTCAATCAGTGCGGAGTCAAGCCACAGGATGATTGAGTGGCAGCCATTCACCATATGGCAGCCATTTCCTACAGAGAAGCCTACAGATGACACCCGTCCTGCGACGTGTGAAGAGAGCAGGAGTGGAGCTGGAAAGATAGCCCGGCAGGCCTTGCCGGACGCCCAGTGATGTGACACTAAGCGGCGCATTTAATGCACCCTGTCAGCCCACAGAGTTATGTATGATAGCACTGTTCGGTATCATATCAGTGCATAATGACCACTTTGCCACTGTGGTGACCCCTTAATCTATAAAAGGAGGCCCATGGCACTCGTAGGAAGGTTGAGAAGGTTAGAAGGCTGGAATGTTCACAACCCCAAGCCACCACACACACGTAGTCGCCACGGGCAAACCTTGCCGGACAAGTGTTCTACGCACCACCACATTCATTCTTCCATCAGTCCACTAAAGCAGGAGTAGGGTCTTACGCCTTGCGGCAACCCGAACCTGGGTAAATCAATTGTGTGCTCCCTGCTGTGCTACCGTACGCTGGTCTACTCTTTGTGCAACGCGTCGTCCCCCTGCCGAACCAACAAGGGGCCACCCGGTCCCATACGTGGCCGCGGAAATCCCGCGACAATACGGTTAGCCATGGAAAGTGAAAGTATGGTGGAAAAAGGAACAAACTTTAATTTCTATTTGGGAACCGCCTATGATATATCTAGCATGGAAAGTGTTGGGAACTCTAAGCCGTTTTCGTTGGTGGGAAAAGTGTGCCTCTCAAAATGTTTTTATCTCTCAATTTTTGATTTCAGCTCTAGCATCTCAACAAATCCCTGCTTCCCTCTATGAAGGGCCTTTCTTTTACTTTATGCATTTTTTATTTGTAATTTGAGTCTATGTCCACTCTTATAAGCACCAACTAGGGGGCACTATGATCGTACTTGAGCATTGTGTGTAGTTAATATGCGAGTGTGTTTCATGAATGGATCAATGATTGAGCATGATGGCCTAGGGATAACTTATTTTAGCATTGATATTTTGAAAGACATGGTTGCTTGTTGCTATGCTTGAGTATCTAAATTATCATGTCAAAACTAGACTATCGCTTTGAACCATATAAAAGTCCAAATGTCCATGCTATAAAGAAAATAATATGAGGTGACATGTTAGGCATCATTCCACATAAAAAATTCTGTTTTTTATCATTTACCTACTCGATGACAAGCATGAATTAAGCTTGGGGATGCTGATACGTCTCCAACATATCTATAATTTTTGATTGTTCCATGCTGTTATATTATCATTCTTGGATGTTTTATAATCATTTTATATCATTTTTTGGTACTAACCTATTGACATAGTGCCAAGTGCCAGTTGCTGTTTTTGCATGTTTTTTACGTCGCAGGTAATCGGTACCAAACAGAGTCCAAACGCAGCGAAACTTTTTGTGGATTATTTTTGGACTGGAAGACATCAATGGGCCGGAGAAGCGCCTGGGGGGTGCTCCGAGGGGAGCACAACCCACCAAGGCGCGCCTGGAGACCCAGGCGCGCCCTCGTGGGTTGTGCCCACCTCGGGTGCCCGCCGAACCGCCTCTTTACTCTATAAATACCCCAATATTCCAGAAACCCTAGGGGAGTCGATGAAAATCAATTCCAATCGCCACAGAGTCCAGAACCACCAGATCCAATATAGACACCATCACGGAGGGGTTCACCACTTCCATTGGTGCCTCTCCGATGATGCGTGAGTAGTTCTTTGTAGACCTTCGAGTCCGTAGTTAGTAGCTAGATGGCTTCCACTCTCTCAATTGATTCTCAATACAATGGTCTCTTGGAGATCCATATGATGTAATTCTTTTGCAGTGTGTTTGTTGGGATCCGATGAACTTTGAGTATACGATTAGATCTATCTCTTTTTATCCATGAAAGTTATTTGTGTTTCTTTGATCTCTTATATGAACGATTGCTTACAGCCTCGTATTTCTTCTCCGATATTTGGGTTTTATTTGGCCAACTTGATCTATTTATCTTGCAATGGGAATAGGTGCTTTGTAGTGGGTTTGATCTTATGGTGCTTGATCCCAGTGACATAAGCGGAACCGACACGTATGTATCATTGATACTAAGGAGAAAACAATGGGTTCTATTTCTACATAAACAGATCTTGTCTACATCATGTCATCGTTCTTATTGCATTACTCCGTTTCTCCATGAACTTAGTACACTAGATGCATGCTGGATAGTGGTTGATATGTGGAGTAATAGTAGTGGATGCAGGCAGGAGTCGGTCTACTAATCTTGGATGTGATGCCTATATAATGATCATTGCCTGGATATTGTCATGATTATTTGAAGTTCTATCAATTGCTCAACAGTAATTTGTTTACCCACCGTTTGCTCTTTTTCTCGAGAGAAGCCACTAGTGAAACCTACAACCCCCGGGTCTCTTTCTCATATTATTTGCCTTTGCGATCTATTTTGTTTGTGTTTTATTTTCAGATGTATTAAACCAAACATACAAAAATACCTTGCTGCAGTTTATTTTATTTTGCGTTCGATCTATCAATATTTACAACTCTCTCACGTCCGTTTGCCAATTTCTGGCGCTGTTACCCGAAAGGGATTGACTACCCCTTTTACACGTTGGGTTGCAAGTATTTGTTATTTGTGTGCAGGTGCTGTTTACATAATGTTCCTTGGTTCTCCTACTGGTTTGATAACCTTGGCCTGATCACTGAGGGAAATACCGTTGCTGTGCTGCATCATTCCTTCCTCTTTGGGGAAATATTGACATAGTTCTAGCAGACATCACGCCCCAAAATTCAACCCATGGTCGGCTTGTCCGATCACCTTTGATCGCAGGGACCACCAAACCAATATCCCTCACGGAGGTTCGGTGGCCCTGGTACTCGATCCTATCATTGATGGATACCATCTTACTAGAGTCCTTATCGATCGCGGCAATAGCCTCAACTTGATCTACAAGGATACTATCCATAAGATGGGTATAGACCCGTCAACAATCAAGCCTAGTAACACTACCTTTACAGGAGTGATACCCGGTGTAGAGGCCTGCTGCACGAGCTCCTTAACACTGGAAGTGGTATTCGGTGCTCCAGACAACTTCTGAAGTGAAGAATTGATCTTCGACATTGTCCCTTTCTGCAGTGGTTATCATGCACTACTTGGACGAACTGCTTTCGCCCGCTTTAATGCAGTCCTGCACTATGCCCATGTGGAGCTAAAAATGCATGTACCTCGTGGCGTCATTACAGTAAATGGGAACATGGAGCACTCCCTCCATACTGAGGAGCACACTGGGGCCCTAGCAGCCGAAATACAGGGCGACCTCATCAAGACGAATAAATCATCGGTCATCAAGACCCATGTCACTTCTAAACATGTCCGACTCATGTTACAAGGCGGTAGCTCGGTGGATCCGGAGCTTGAATAGCAGTTTAGCCTCCGCCGATCGCCCCATAAGGCTGCGACATACGTACCGCGTGTACATAATTACGCACTTAAAATACATTGGGTAGCGCCGGAGGCACAGTACAGAAAAGGTCCATAGTACGGCTTGACCCTATTCGGACCTCAAATATTTTTCCACTGTAGGCTCATTATGAAACCTACATGATCTACGGTCGTATGGGGCTCTTTTCTAGGTCCCTCTTTCTAGATGACAACCATTATACTCCTCCTCTACAAGGATGTCTCACCAAGGAGAAAGGGCGCAGACGTGCAGCAAGGCATCATTGGGACCTTCAAACCACTACTTTTAGTCCCTGTATAAACCTTTCCCTTGTGTAAAATTTTGACATGTAAAATGGCCTCAATATTCATGGCATTATCTGTAATAACACGGCTCGACGTATTAATACGGGTATAAAGGAAGCAGTTGGTCACCACTTTTGTTTGGCATTCACTTTATTTCATATTACCATCTGTATTCCCTCCCTACTTCAGATTACCGCATGATGACCCGCAAGTATAGGGGATCTATCTTAGTCCTTTTGATAAGTAAGAGTGTTGAACCCAACGAGGAGTAGAAGGAAATGACAAGTGGTTTTCAGCAAGGTATTCTTTGTAAGCACTGAAATTATTGGTAACAGATAGTTTTGTGATAAGATAAATCGTAACAGGTAGCAAGTAATATAAGTAAACAAGGTGCAGCAAGGTGGCCCAATCCTTTTTGTAGCAAAGGACAATCCTGGACCAACTCTTATATATATAGCAAAGCACTCCCAAGGACACTTGGGAATTGTTGTCAAACTAGTTTTCATCATGCTCATATGATTCGCGTTCGTTACTTCTATAATTTGATATATGGGTGGAGCGGTGCTTGGGTGCTGCCCTTCCTTGGACAAGCCTCCCACTTATGATTATCCCCTATCGCAAGCATCCGCAACTACGAAAGAAGAATTAAGGTAAACCTAACCATAGCATGAAACATAAGGATCCAAATCAGCCATTTACGAAGCAACGCATAAAGTAGGGTTTAAGCTCCTGTCACTCTAGGAACCCATCAACTACTTATTACTTTCCAATTCCTTCCCCTAGGCCCAAATAATGGTGAAGTGTCATGTAGTCGACGTTCACATAACACCACTAGAGGAGAAATAACATACATCTCATCAAAATATCAAACGAATACCAAATTCACATGATTACTTATAACAAGACTTCTCCCATGTCTTCAGGAACAAACATAACCACTCACAAAGCATATTCATAATCAAAATTAGAGGAGTATTAATTATCATTAAGGATCTAAAAATATAATCTTCCACCGGATAAACTAACTAGCATCAACTACAAGGAGGAATCAACACTACTAGCAACCCACAGGTACAAATATGAGATTTTGGGACCAAGATCGAATACAAGAGATGTACTAGGGTTTGAGAGGAGATGGTGCTGGTGAATATGTTTATGGAGATTGACCCCTTCTCGATGACAAGATCGATGGTGATGACGATGGTGACGATTTTCCCCTCCCGGAGGGATGTTTCCCCGGCAGAACAGCTCCGCTGGAGCCCTAGATTGATTCTGCCCAGGTTTCGCCTTTAGACGGTGGCGTTTTGTCCCAAAAGCTTTCATCTGATTTTTTTCAGGTCAAAACACACCACATAGCCAAAGATGGGCACCGGAGGCCTGCCAAGGGGCCCACAAGGAAGGGGGCACGCCTAGGGGGGTAGGGCGCGCCCTCCAACCTTGTGGTTGGCTGGTGCCCCCCACTGGTACTTTCTTTGCCCAATATTTTTTTATATATTCCAAAAACATGCTACCTGAAGTTTCATGACTTTTGGAGTTGTGCAGAATAGGTCTCTAATATTTGCTCCTTTTCCGGTCCAGAATTCCAGCTGCCGGCATTCTCCCTCTTCATGTAAACCTTATCAAATAAGAGATAATAGACATAGGTATTATGATATAATGTGTAATAACAGCACATAATGCAATAAATATCAATATAAAAGCAGGATGCAAAATGGACGTATCAACTCCCCTAAGCTTAGACCTCCCTTGTCCTCAAGCGAAAGACAATATCGATAAATATGTCCACATGTTTAGAGATAGAGGAGTATATAAAATAAAATACGGACATGAGGGCATCATGATCATCTTTAGAACAACAATATATAGTGCCATATAATTTTGTATTCTAAAGTAACAATTCGTTCACAAGGTAAAGTATGAATCAAAAACTTTATTGAAAACTAATAAACTACGATCTCAGTCATTGAAGCAATTGTAATTTATCATAACATCATAAAGATTCAATATAAGAGCTTTTCAGCAAGTCCACATACTCAACTATCATTTAATCTTTCATAATTGCTAACACTCACGAGATACTTATGGGTATAAAGTTTCATTCGGACACAGAGAAAGATAGAGGCTTATAGTTTCACCTCCCAACTTCTTACCTCAAGGTTAATGTCAACAATAATACTTTATGGTAACCTACACTCGAGTGGATATATATATATATATATATATATATATATATATATTCTGATAATATTATCAGAATAGTTATTCTGATAACACTTCCGCACTGCATTCTCAATGCGAGGGCACTGCACTTTCTTTAGGAAGAGCACTGCATTACAGAGACTATTGAACTTCGTGTCGGAAAAAACTATGCGTAGTGTTTTGTCGGTACCGTTTTCGCTCTAATTCTTTAACCGTTTATCGGAACGAGGCATGTAATATACCATTGGAAAGCTACGGATTAGGCGCAACTTCGCCATGTTGAACATTTTTCGAGATTCCCCGCGGTTTCAGAGCAGTTTCGAAAATGGTGTGGCCCACAAAGAGTGGCAGCGAGCGTTTTTTCGCATTTTTTTCTAAACCGCTCGTCGGAACGAGGCAAATGATACACCGTTGGATAGATATCGTCGACGCGCATCTTTTTCATAAGTATTGTTTTCTCTAATTCGTAATGGTTTTAGAGCAGTTTCAAATTTAATAAATCGCGGAATTCTGTTTTTCATTTTTTTTTCCAAATTCTCGGTACTGTTTTCGCTCCAGTTTTTAGCCGTTTGTCGAAACAAGGCGTGTAATATACTGTTGAAAAGCTATGGACGAGGCAAAACTTTCGTATGTTGAAATGATTTTGAGATTCCTTAAGGTTTTAAGTTAATTTTGAAAATCGTGCAGCGGACGATGAGTGGCAGCGACCGTTTTTCGTGAAATTTTTACAAACCGCAGGTCGGAATGATTCAAATGATACAACGTCGGAAAGGTATCGATGAGGCGAAACTTTTTCATATAGAACACTCTCTAATTCCATACGATTTAAGAGGAATTTCGAATTTACCAAAATGCGGACATTCTGTTTTTCGCGACAACCAAATCGACGCGTGCACTGCATCGGACAAAACAATGCACTGCTTTAGATTAAAACCGCACTGCATCGAACGGACAAGAGGACTGCATGGTTTCTTTCATCATTTTGCTAACATTTTTATGAAACACGAAACACCTTGTGGAATGAGTGCAGTGCACATCAAAGGTAAAGTGAACCACATCACAAATCGAAGTGGGCTTCGTGGCTTTTTTGTCGTTTTCAAACTGCTTTTTTATAAATACGTCCAAACTGAAATACCGAGGCTAGTGTACTGCATTTTTTCTTTCAAAAACGCCTTTCGAAGTTTGCATGGTTGAGGTTAGTGAGCTGCAATATAATTTTTCATTGTGTCTTCTCGTCATTTTTGTCTTTCAAATACGCCTTTCGAAGTTTGCATGGTTGAGGTTAGTGAGCTGCAATATAATTTTTCGTTGTTTCTTCTTATTTTTTTATGAATGCGTCCTGGCTGCTGAGACAAGTCAACTGTACTGCACCAACATTTTTCTACAGAGTGAACGACAAAGCACTTCCTCCGTGCACGCACTGGACTGCAAGCGCACCACCACAAAACCGCATGAATGCAATGCCCGAACTGCAACAAAATCATGCATACACACATGTACACACCCATCACACAACAAAATGAGCACCCCTTAAGAGCCAAACTTTGTCAGCGGTTCACTATAAAGAATATGTGCATACAGTAACCACTTTTTGTAGTCTAGTCCTTTTCTCTGTTTTTTGGAACTGGACGCATATGCTCCTAAACTGGACGCGAGGCTACAAGGCTTGCAGTGCCGCCACCACACTGCGTGCCTCGTGGAGCCGTACTGTAACTCCATGCGCCGTTGCGTCGTCATCAGGGAGAGGTTGAGGGAGGTCCTGCTCACGTCTCTGCACATGCAAGCTACATAGCTACTTCTGCCCACACAAACAGTTTTGTGCGCCGGCGGACTGCACCGACGATCGAGACGACCTGCATCGGGAGCAACCTGTACGGCATCAGTGAAGAACAACAAGAGAGGAGCAGAGGTGAAAGAGAGACAGGGATATCATGCATGCCAGCGTCAGTGAACTGCAGGAGGCGTCAACGTGCACACGACGGAGCTGCACTGGAGGTTGCAATGTATTGCACCAAGAGAGAGAAAAAAGGACGAACACAAGATTTGGAGTCTACTGACGAATCCCGACGACGCCCGCCTCACAACACAACAGTGTACTACACGGGGAGTCGATGATTGCCGTGTGTGCCTGCTGTGTTGACTGCTCCAGCGGAGCCACCAAACTCCTAGAGAGGAAGATCCAGCCGACCTGCATTAGGTAGCAGCCTGGACTGCTTGCCGTCAATGGAGAATCATAGGGAGAGGAGCAGAGGAGGGGGGGGGGGTAAAGGAGGAGGCCAAGGCGTCCCCTCGATCGAGGCAACAAGGAGTCGGGGAGCCTGGAGATGCAATTCTGTCATCCGCCAACTGCACGGACTCGCCGGCCGAACTGCACGGGCCAAATTAATGAGAGGGAAGGGAGCCCGGACTCCCTGTTGCCATGGGTGCGCGAGGAGAACTGCATTGGCGTTGTTGTCGTGAGAGGCGGATCCCCATTGTGTGGCCGAGCAGCGGAAGCTGCAGCTCTAGAGACGAAGTGGCGGTGCGCGGAAGAACGGATCCAGCCGCCATGAAAGCGGATCTTGGCTGGGGAAGGGAGGCAGAGGAGCGGCGGTTGCACCTAGTTTGGCGGTGAATGTAAGGTACGCACGGGGCGGCGCAAGGACGGAGGCACGAGAGTTGAGGGAGGTCCCTCCCCGTGTGCCGCACGGCCAGGTGTGCGGCGGCGCCGGCGGTGGAAGACGCCGGATGCCGGCGCGCCGGCACCGGCAGTCGAGGAAGCCGGATGCCGGTGGGACGGCACCGGTGGTGGATGAAGCTGGATGAGGGTGGGGCGGCACCATCGAGGGAAGAAGCTGGGTGGGATGGGGCGGCGCCGGCGGGGGAAAAAGCTGGTGGGGTGGATGCGGCATCGGTTGCGCTGGCTAGAACCGGAGGGAGGTGGCGGGGCTTGGTGGGGCGCTGGGGGTTGGTGGGGCGTGTTGGGTCCGGACAGGGCGGCGGGATGCGCAACCTCTCCGGGCTCGCCGGGGTGGGGTGGGGCGCAGCGGCACCGGCCAGGATAGAGGCGAGAGGTTGGGCGTGGGGAGGGGAAGAAGGTGGGTAGGAGTGGGGGCAGTGAGGGGTGGGGGTGCGGTTTTCTTTTTAGTTCATGCATTGGGTTAGGGTGTTATCAGAATAAGCTAGTGTTATCAGAATAAAATTCTTAAGAGGTGTTATCATAATAGACCCATCCTATATATATATATATATATATATATATATATATATATATATATATATATATATATATATATATAGGTCTGAGCTGTTCTGCTCCGCATAATAGAATATTATTCTGTTTCGCTTCTTGAACTGATGGTTTCACGTGGCTGTATTGAGGATTTTCATCACGTCGAATTGGTCCTCCTTGATTTTTTTGCGCTCGAACGGGGCGTGTAATGTATCGTTGGAAAGCACTTGACATCTAGATTACAATAATATAAAACTTTTTTACAAAATCATCATGGTTTAAGAGCAGTTTTGAAAGAGCCATTTGTTTCAAAACGGTTTTGAAGAAAATCATTTTTCCAAAATTGCTCTTAAACCATGATGATTTTGCAAAAAAGTTCTATATTATTGTAATCTAGATGTCAAGAGCTTTCCAATGATATATTACATGCTCTGTTCTGGAGAAAAAATCGAGGAGGACCAGTTCAACGCCTCGATTTTCATCACTACAGCTGCGTGAAAACGTCAGTTCAAGTAGCTAAACAGAATAATATTTTGTTATGTGAAACAGAATAGCCTGGATATATATAGGTGCTGGATATATATATATAGTGTTACTATTCATCACCCAGGGTGCATAATAAGTTATTGTTCACCCGAGGTAATCTTACGATCATCTCATAATTAAATTACATTTCGAATTCAAATAGTTACATTCCTATTGATTTACTACGTAAAATTTGACATAAGAAAATAAAAATATAGGTCATAAGACAAGAAAATTTGCAGTTTAATTGTATTTTAGACTATGTTTTTACGTTTGTAATTTTACATAACATAAAATATTTTTTACGGCGATTATATATTTTCTTACGGTCCGTTTTTGCGTCGGAAATAAGACAAAACTTATGGAACATAAAATTACGATGCATTGATGGTAAAATAGAGGGGGGTGACGAATAACTATTCCTCACCCAGGGTGACGAATAGCGCAAAGGAAAATGTGTAAAAAGGAAAGGTGACGATCACCATGACTCTTATATGAGGGTAGAAGTTAAAAGTAAAAGATAGGCCCTTCGTAGAGGGAAGCAGAGGTTGTCATGCACTTTTAAGGTTAGATGCACAAAATCTTAATGCAAAAGAACGTCATTTTATATTTCCGCTTGTGATAAGGACATTTATGATGCAGTCCCTCGCTTTTATTTCTTCCATATCACAAGTTCGTATAAAGCTTATTTTCATCACAGTAATTGATCATACAGATTTAGAGAGCAATTTTTATTGCTTGCACCGATGACAACTTACTTGAAGGATCTTACTCAATCCATAGGTAGGTATGGTGGACTCTCATGGTAAACTGGGTTTAGGGATGTTTGGAAGCACAAGTAGTATCTCTACTTGTTGCAAAGAATTTGGCTAGCATGAGAGGGAAAGGCAAGCTCAACATATTGGATGATCCATGATAATATAACTTCTATTCGGATGTAAGAAAAAATAACCTATTATGTTGTCTTCCATGTCCAACATCAAATTTTTAGCATATCATATTTTTAATGAGTGCTCACAATTACAAAAGATGTCCAAGATAGTATATTTATATGTGAGGCCTCTCTTTCTTTATTACTTCCTATTAATTGCAACAATAATCAAAACTATGTTTGTCAACTCCCAATAACTTTTATTCATCATATTTTTTATATGTGAAGTCATTACTCTCCATAAGATCAATATATGAACTTTTTATTTCTTTTTGTTCTTTCCTTTATTTTATTCCCTCAAGATCATAGCAAGTAAGCAAAGCCCTCAACTCAAAACTACTCTTTATTATATATATATATATATATATATATATATATATATCTCAAGGACTCGATTACATAGAGGGAACATAAAGCAAAACTCAAGGCTAGATCATACTAAAACTTTATTCTACTAGATCAAGATATAACCAAAAGGATCAAAATAATAAAAACGATAAAGATAAAGATGTGATGGTGACACGATACCGGGGCACTCCCTCAAGCTTGGCAGTTGCCAAGGGGAGTGCACATACCCATGTGTTTAGATCTCTTTCTTCGGAGGTGGTGATGATGGGGTTGTTGATGAAGTAGGTTTGTCATCTATCTTCAATGGCATAGGCTCACCATCATAGAAGGACAAACGAGTCTCCAAAATCCTCAAATCTGCAGCCAAACTCATCCTCTTGAATCTATATTCATACTCACAATTTTGGTTTTGCAGGTCATCGATCTGGGCTTGAAGATGCTCGATTTTCTCACGAAGCTTAAAGATGCCCTCCCAAATGTTCTTGGCGTCCAACTTATGATTGTTGGTGAACTCCGCGATCATCATGTGATTGGAGTTTAGTCCATGTTCCACCATCCCTTGGCACCTGAAAACTTGCTGCTCCATTGCTTTGAGTCTTCTCTCCATGCTTTCGGTCTTCTTCGGCCCCTCTACATCGCAGATGTGCATCACCCTCTCACGCATCTCAATGGTTTGAGGGTGTTGCAGCACCTCCGCGAGGTAAGGGTTGATGACCTTTTTGAAGAACTTGTCCTTGGGGGCGCTTGGAGACATCATGGTCATCTAGATCTGACAGAAAAACAGTTCAAAACAAAAACAGGAGATGTTTGCGTGGTACGGTGGTCAAAACCTTTGGGAGATTATATAATGAATTTTTACCGACCAAAAGAAGTATCGTACAGGAAAACGGAGTCCAGAGGGCACATGAGGTAGCCACAAGGACGGGAGGCACGCCCTCCACCCTTGTGGTGGCCTCGTGTCTGTTTCGGACTACTTTTAATTTTCCTAATTTTTTAAATAATCCAAAATGGAGAAAATTTATCATTAGAAACATTTTGGAGTCGGTTTACTTACCGTACCACATACCTATTCCTTTTTGGAGTATGAAACGTTCTAGAAAGTGTCCCTTATGTACTCCTCCGCGGTTACGGTATCAATTATATTGGTCTCAACATTTATGGGAGTACCTGAGATATAATGTTTGAGTATGTGACCATTTACCACTTTCGGGTTTTTGCCTTCAGCATCGTTAATTTTTATGGTACCGAAATGATAGACCTCCTCAATGATGTAAGAACCTTCCCATTTAGAAAGAAGCTTTCCTGCAAATTTTTTTAATGAGAGTTGTATAGCAAAACATGATCAACTACATTGAATTCACGCTTTTGTATCCTTCTATCATGCCATCTTTTAACTTTTTATTTAAATAACTTGGCATTCTCATAAGCTTGGGTTCCCATTCATCAAGTGAGCTAATTTCAAATATCCTCTTCTCACTGGCATGTTTGAAATCATAATTGAGCTCTTTAATAGCCAATATACCTTATGTTCTAGTTCAAGAGGTAAGTGACATGCTTTAACATAAACCATTTTATATGGAGACATACCCATAGGGTTCTTATAAGCAGTTCTATAAGCCCATAATGCATCATCAACTTTCTTAGACCAATTCTTTCTAGTTCTATTAACAGACTTTTGCGAAATTAGTTTAATCTCTCTATTCCTCAATTCTACTTGACCACTAAACTGAGGATGATAAGGAGATGCAATTCAATGATTAACATCAAACTTAGCAAGCATTTTATGGAAAGCACCATGAATAAAGTGTGAACCACCATCAATCATTAAATATCTAGGGACTCCAAACTTCGGAAAAATAACTTCTTTAAGCATACTAATAGAAGTGTTATGATTAGCACTACTAGTTGGAATCTTTCCCTAATAATAAAGCACAGATTGAGTCTGTCGGGTTCACCGTCGCTTCCTTTTTGCGAAAAAGTCCCTGCAGTTTTCGCTATACAACCCGCACTCCCCGTAATAATAAGTCAAACACGAACCTTACGTGTGAGAGAAAAAAACCTACCCACCCGCATAACCCTGCCTCCCGATTCCACCTCCAATGCGTCGCCACGTCCTGCCACGCCCTGCCCCACCCGGTCCCGCCTCACACCGCGCCACCGGCCGCCGCCACCGCCTACCCCACCGGCGCGTCTACCCCTATCTATGGATCGAGGCGGGTCAACGAGCGTGTGGGGTGGTAGGCGGCTCTCCGGCTCGATCCGGTCGAGTGAGCTCTGTACAGGACGGCGGCGGACGGGCTGGACACGCAGAACGACGGCAGCATCCGGATCCAGGCGAGCAACGTCGGGACAAGGCGTCGATGTTCTCCGAGGTGGCACCATGGTTGCTCCGCCATGCTCCTTGGAAGAACGCGAGGAAGGATGAGGGGGATAGGGAGAGAGAAAACCAAGGAGGAGAGAAACGAGGAGAGGCACGACATGGCGGCGAGCATGGCAGAGGCCGAGAACCCTAGCTGCTCCCTACAGCGCGCCCCCTCCATGGCACGTCGTCACCCAGTGGCCAGATCCAGCTGCAGGCAAGCCCTCCGGACATCATCTCTACTCCCTCTCCCTCTATCTCTATTTGTCTGGTAGCCTGCTACAAAATCCTAGAAGTATCTGGTTCCAAAGACTTCTACTGAAAAGTAGTGTGATTTCAAAAGCTTATGCTCAAAAGTAGTGTCAATATTCAGCAAAATTAGCCTTACTTATCCATGGTCTAAACTTTTAAAAAAAGTTATCCATGGTCTCTCATCCTGACTTCCGAAAAGCAGTTCAACAATGTCTATTGGGATGTCATCTCTCATGGCAAGTTTTTCATGAATCAATTTTTGCTTCTGTTTATTTATTTCTCTTCTTCGGTAGTTTCCGCTCAAAGGCAGTCTTACCTGCAGAAATGAGGAGGATATAAATGAGGTAATACAATTAATCTCTTACATTATTTAGCATAGAAGCACTATTGTGCAAACACTAATATTGGTTTCCCTTCTCTTCGATTATAGTGCCAAAAAAATAATGGTGCCGAACGCACATAGATACGTGTGGTGGACAAGATCCTGCGGCATGATGCTCCTGCTTCCCTACTATTTGCCATGGATTTAACATATCTGTCTTTTTTGTTGGGAATCCGAGCAGCTATTGTAGAATGAGGTCAACCTCCTTAATCCGTTGTCTGAGCTAGAGGAGCAATCACAAGAAGAAGCATCTCGTGCAGTCCATCAACCCATCCTGTACGTGCGCATCAGATCATGTATGGTCCAGAGGAAATTTTCCTTTCTCTTTCAATTGATTTGTCTCCTGGCCCCTTTTGCCTTTGTTTTCTATGTCTGTAGGATGTCAAGTGCCATGACCGCTTCAACATGTGAGCATAATCCTTTCTAAGCTTTAGTCATGTGTTGCTAGCTAAACACAATAACATTAATACCATGCATTTTTCTATTGGTGGTTATAATAGTTTGCTATACTTTTAGTAGATTATGTTTATGCAAGTTAGACATAGAGTTGCTGTTCGAGAAAGTATGTAGATTTAGGGAGTAGAAACAAGCCCATCTTGTACTACTGTTGTGTTTTGCTGATGTGCTCCTATCGCATGTGCTAATGTTTGGGCTCTTGTCGCAAAATCTGAATTATTGTTTGAAAAAAGGGAGGTCTAACTTAATGTTATTTGTTGTTATTACCGAAAATGGACCACAATGTCGAATCAACCATTGTTATACACTTTTAGTAGTACGGTGTGGGATACTTTGTCTTTTTTTCGGAAAATCAACCCGCAGTCCAGGTTGAAGTGACTAAAAAAGGATCCACTTCTGAATTGGGAGCTCCACCCCATATCTCTATCTCGACACCCAGCACAACCTGTCCTTCTCTGACTTTTGGCACTGCCATCCCTCCTCTCCGACTTCCGGTCTTTCCCGAGCTCCGCCCGATGCTGTACCACGTCCACTACACCTAGGGCCACCCCACGCTGTTGTAGTTTCCATCCAGGATGATTATAGCTTTCTCGAGCTCCGTCAGCCGTTTGCATGCCAACAATTCGGTCAATTGACCCAACAGACTGGAGGCGATTTTCTATTTTTTTTACTTTGGTGTTCCATTTAGTATTAATGTTATCACGACCACAACCACTGGACAAGACTAATCTTATGAGGAAGACATCAATAGCGATCTCATCGAATGGGTTGTGCCACTCTGTTTTGACCTGCATTTCCAGGTCTCCAGCATGCTAAGCCTAGATGTTATGCAACTGGTTATCCTACCTCCCTTCTTTCAAAGAAATTGGTTATCCTACCTCTATCCATGACAATGTCCATTTTCTTTTGGTAGTGATGATCCTCATCATGTTGTGGTTTGTAGTAAAAAATGTATACCCTTTGCTGCGTTCATTTCTTAGTGCCAGTTGACTTCTCAACTGTCTTCCAATGTGAGATTTAATGTTCTGAATATATATTTTAATTTTTGCATCTGATGAATTGTCCAAGTGACTAATTTTTAGTAGTTTATGGCAATGCTAATAAATGATTTCAATTTTCAAGTCATGTAAATTACAGCCAAAATTCTGAGACCTTATGATTGCAGTGAATACTAAAAAGAATATGTGAGGTACAGTAAGTATGCTATGGAGCCAAAGTGAAGCCCTGTATCTGTTACTTAGAAGATTTTCTTGTGACCTGTGTTACATTCTGTTTTGTTGGCTTAGTTATTTCTTCTTGATGTGCACTTGCGTTGCCATAAATTGAACAATTGTCACTTTTTTTCTGCAGCTGTCGTGGATACAATTCAAGGACTTCTAGACATCATCATATATTTTCTTTACTTGCTTTTATGCTGAGTATGTTTTGCTGGCTTGTCAGCCGTTGGAGAGGATCGCAGTGTCTATGATGAAGAACAATAATTTGAATTTGGACGGAGCCTTTGTAATCTCTTGTTAACAAGACTGCAACATATGTTTACTATTCATTAAGAATGGTATTTACCAATACACTGGCGCCATATACCTTCTGTACTTATAAGTTCTTATGTGTTATCTCTATCCCTCGAATTTATGTATCAATTCTGCAATTTCTTGGCATTTCAGGTTTGGGAATATTTGACTCAGAGCTTTTGCTGAATGGTATTGTCGTCTAGAAGCTAGAGTTTGAAAGGTATGTCCCGGTGCTCCTCACTTTCTGGGATGATCGATCTCCTATTATACATGGCGACGTTCACAGGACAAGCCCAAGCAAGCATCATGGGCTATTTCATTAGGAAGCTAGCTAGCTATGTATATGAAGCTAGCTGATCAAAAGGCACACAATTTGTGTACCCACAATCTGTGTACGCACGCAAGAGTTGTCGGCGGCTAAAATCATGAAGCAACGGACTGACAAATTGTGGACATCATACACGCAGGCGAAGATAGCCAATGCATTTGCATGTTTTCTTGACTTAGACTACAATGCAGTTAGTATCCATGAAATAAATATTTTCCATCCGGTCTTTAGATACAGACATACAATAGATTAAATGTATAGACGTCGGCACAAATTTCAAATTTTGGGACGTCAGCAAAATAGTTGGCACAACTGTGGGAGACAAAGAGAATAGTTGTACTTGTGTATAACGAGAAGCTCCCTTACTTTTGAAATCATAGTCTGAAATCATATTATATAAGAGGGTACTTTTGCAACATGTGCATTTTCTTACTTTTGAAATCATACTATATATTATTTAAAAAATGTCGTGCACATGAAGTTTCTTGGCCGATATGCACACGACACTCTAATTCAACGTGGTAGAAGTGCTGGCCAACTGCATCCGATGCTGGCCACAGCGTGTTAGGCATAAATCAGACTGTTTTGTGGTTCACATGGCACGGTTCTATTATTTTCTCCCTTCCCCTCTCATCTTCTTGATTTTTAATAGTTTATATATTAATTCAAGCTAAGCCTTACCGTCAAGCCTTAAAATTATTGTTCTGCCAGGTTTAGAGAGAGCTGGTGGACAACATGCAAATGGGCCACATTTTAGCTCTTTAATTTGTTCATGCTTGTCTTATGCTGATAAGTTTTTTTCTTCCTTTGTTTCCTAGGAAAATGTAATAAAACAATCCCACTCGCTACTGCGTCATAGCATTAGTTACACATGAATGCTCATCCCCTCTTGAATATTTCCAATTAGTTTAGGACTACCTTTTTATGCAGGTAAAAAATATGTTGATTGTGTGTAGGATAAGCTATGACATGTGTTGGCGTTGTGTTGAAATAGAGGACATGGACGCGTTGTTGTGTGTGGGAGACGAGGATGTGTGGCGTAGAGGCCTATGATATATTTTATTTTCCCCGTTGCAATGCACGGGCATATTTAGTAGTAGCTTCTACCCACTTAGTAACGTAATCAACAACAACTAAAATATGTGTATACCCATTGGAGGAAGGAAAAGGCCCCATATAATCAAAGCCCCCAACATCAAATGGCTCAATAACAAGTGAATAATTCATAGGCATTTCCTAACGTCTACTAATATTACCAATTCTTTGACATTGATCACAAGATAAGATAAACTTACAGGCATCCTTGAAGAGAGTGGGCCAATAGAACCCGGATTACAATACCTTATGTGCAGTTATATCTCCAGCGCGGTGTCCTCCGTAAGACTCGGAGTGGCACTTGCGTAGCATCTGTTCCCGTTCATGCTTAGGTACACAACGTCTAATAACACCATCTACTCCTTCTTTATAAAGTTGTGGGTCATCCCAAAAGTAATGTCTTAAAGCATTGAAAAACTTTTTCTTTTGCTGGTATGTGAAACTAGGTGGAATAAATTTAGCAACAATATAATTAGCATAATCAGCAAATCATGCATTATTATGAGAAGTATCTACGACATTTAATTGCTCATCAGGAAAGCTATCATCAATAGGCAGTGGGTCATTGTCGGCATCTTGGGAACGGGGGTACCCAGACTTGCCAGCCTGCGGCCCAGGGCGTGGTTCATCCAGCGGCCTGGTATGGCCCATCTTCATCAACAACCACTCAAGACCCTCTCGAGGGACCAAGCCTCGCGATGCAGATGATACCAAGACCTCCTAGGGGCAGCCTCCCTAGGCTGGCTCCCGAGGAGCAGAGATATCTATGCAAGGGGCACCTCACGAGGTTCACGTGACGTGAGCCATGACGACCAAGGCCAGGCTGGTGCCAGCGGGCGCAGAGTACTCGTTTCCTCTTGGGTGCTAAAGGGGCAAGCGCAGGCAAGGAGACTCGAAGCATCAGGCAAAGGTTTCCATATCGGTGCAACAAGACCAAGACCAACAGGACGGCAGGATGGAGGTCACCGTGGAGCCCACGGCGGCGTCACCACCAGAGCCTTTGGCAGGCGAAGACCACCTTTTGTCAGGATAACTTGTACTGGTTGTCCCCCTTTGAAATTGGCCGTTGTGGGATCCCTTCCCTCCTAAAAATTTGGGAAGAGGACCGGGGCCTCTATAAATAGGACTAGCCACTACCTTAGCAGAAGAGGGATCATTGAGTCCATCCTTACAGACACAAGCTCACCGAGCTCAAGAACACCTCTCTTCAGGAGGCCGTTCTTCCCTTGTACTAGTTCATCCTCAACCTACATGGCAATCCACCAAACCACACAAGAGTAGGGTATTACACTACAACGGTGGCCAAAACCAGTATAAACTCTCGTGTCACTTGTTCCTTGGGTTCGACGAGCTAGGCCTAGAGATCATTGCGAGAGTCAGCATGTGAGATAGAGAGATCTTCGTGTGCACCCCAGTGTTCGAACCTCAAGGGTTTGCCAGAACCCCGTGATCCGACATTTCGCGGGACAGGTAGGGGTGCACCGAAGCTTTGCCTCTTCGCTTGCTTCATCCAGCTCCATGGCGGATGCCATCCCCCCAATTAGGTCGGCGGGCACCTGCGGATGCGCCACAGGCATCCAGGCCTTCACCCATGCTTTGCGGCAGGTGTGGTGGCCCCGCAAGTTCAAACCGGAGATGCCGCCCCGCTATGATGGCGCGGTGGATCCGACGGCCTTCCTGCAGGCATACGAGGAGGCCGTCCTCAAAGACGGAGGCGATGACTAGGTCATGACCAACTAGTTCTATCTAGCCCTAGCTAGCGTGCCACACGCCTGGCTGCTTAGCCTGCCAGGATCTTTGGTGGCCTCTTGGGAGGAGCTGCGCCGCCTCTTCGTCGTGTGCTTCGTGGCACATGCGCCTCTCACCGTAGCAGCCCTCCTCGACGGTTCGCGTGCGCCACCCATGGATCGCCACATCAAGAAGTTCTTCCGCCAGGTGGGCGCCGCCCGCGTGTAGCCGGGGGCTCCCCCAGGATGGGCGACGCCCCATGCCAATCTTACCTTCAGCTTGGAGGACCACCCGGCTATCACTGCGGGCTCGGGTGCTCCCAATGCTGTGCACGCCCACCATCTACAACGTGGAGGTGACCAAGACCCTCATTGACGGCGGAGCCGGACTCAACGTGCTCTCTGTGGAAGCCTTTGGCTTGCTTCATGTACCATACGGCAGGCTCCGCCCCACCAAGCCTTTCTCTGGGGTCAGCATCGGCTCCACCAGCCCCCTGGGGCAAATGCGCCTCCCGGTCACCTTTGGTACCCGCGACAACTACCGCACCGAGCTGATCGACTTCGACATGCCCCGCATTGGCCTCCGTACAACATCATCCTCGGGTACCCTGCCCTGGCTCAGTTCATGGCGGCAACCCATCCAGCCTACAACCTCATGAAGATGCCGAAGAGTAGTGGCGTTCTCACCATGGCAAGGGACACCAAGGAAGCCCTAACAGCTCTCAAGCTCGCCTTCAGAGCCGCCGCGGCGGCACTTCCTGCCGATGAGGTCGCCCTGGGGGCTAAGCGGTCTGCGCCAGCAAAAAAGAAGCAGTAGTTCACTCAAGATCGGGCTGAAACCAAGCAAGTGCCGGTCGAGGAAGACGGGGCCTCGGGAGCCACTTTCACCATAGGCGCCAACCTCGACCCCGACCAAGAAGAGGCGTTGGCAAGGTTCTTGCATGCTAACAAGGAGGTATTTGCCTGAGAGCCCAAACAGCTGGTGAGAGTCCCAAGGGGAGTAATCGAGCATCACTTAAGGGTGTGCCCCAATGTGCGCCTTGTGAAGCAGAAGGCGCGACGACGGTCCAAAGAGAAGCAGTCTTTCATCGTCCAGGAAATCCGCAAGCTACAAGCTGCGGGCGTCATCCGCGAGGCCCGTACCCAGAATGGCTGGCGAACCCCGTCGTTGTGCCCAAGAAAGGTAAGAAGGAACATATGAGTGTCGACTTCACCAACCTCAACAAAGCCTGCCCTCAAGATCTGTTCCCACTTCCGTGCATCGACCAGATCGTCGACTCCACTGCCGAATGCGACCTGCTCTGTTTTCTAGATGCCTTCTCGGGTTATCACCAGATCAAGATGGCGATGGAGGACGTGGAGAAGACGACCTTCCTGACCCCGTGTGGGGTATACTGCTACACTTGCATGCCATTCGGACTGCGCAACGCTAGGGCAACCTTCCAGCGGCTGATGCACATCGCCCTGGGCTAACATCTCGGGAGGAATGCTGAGGCCTACGTCGATGACATAATGGTGAAATCTCGGTAGGCGAGGACCCTCATACAAGACTTGGAGGAAATGTTCGCCAGCCTACGACAGGTGGACCTGCGGCTCAATCCAGAGAAGTGCGTGTTTGGCGTCGCTTCGGGCAAGCTGCTGGGTTTCCTCGTGACGCATAGGAGGATCGAGGCAAATCCGGAGAAGGTCAAGTCAATAGAATTCATGAGCCCACCCCAAATTCTCAAGGAAATGCAGAAGCTCGCGGGTTGTGTGACCTCATTGGGGCGTTTCATCTCCAAGCTGAGAGAACGCGCCCTGCCATTCTTCAAGCTGAAGAAGAGGAAGGGCCCGTTCGAGTGGACCCCAGAGGCCGACTTGGCGTTTCAAGACCTCAGGAAATATTTGACCATCCCTCCGGTGATGGTCGTGCCTCAACCCCTCGAACCCTTGGTGCTCTACCTGGCCGCCACGCCCCATTCAACCAGTGCGGCGTTGGTGGCTGTCTGGGAGGAGCGCTGGTCCAAGGATGCTCCACATAACACCGAACCTCCAGCCGGGATGGATTCGCGCCAGGATGGCGCCGCTAAAGCCACGACGACGCCTGCGGATGATTGGACCCCACAAGATGGCATCTCTGGGCCTGCGGAGGCCGTGGTGAGCAACCAAGCTCCCAAGGTCCCCATACCTCGGGAGGCGCCACAACCTCCTGAGGCCACATGCTCCACCGACGGTTCCACCCTCATCGAGCACCTGGTCTACTTCATCAGCACGGTACTACGGGACGCAAGGGCACGATACCCCAAGACACAGAAGCTCCTACTCGCTCTCCTGGTGGCCTCATGCAAGATGCATCACTACTTCCAAGGCCACCCAATTAAGGTCGTGTCAGCCTACCCACTGGAGAGGGTGCTCCGGAGCCCCAACGCAGAGGGAAGAGTCGCCGAGTGGAACATCGAGCTACAGGCGTTTCAGCTGGAGTTCAGCACCACCAGGGTCCTCAATGGGGCGGCCCTTGCCGACTTCGTGGCTGAATGTACCGACTGATGCGGAGCATCCTACGGTCATCCCCACGGACCTACCGTCGTCTCACGAAGTTCCAAGAGGAGCTATGACTCGAGCTACAGCTAGAGCTCTCGAGACCGAGGTGACTTCTCTCCTTAGTGATATTACATATGATCCTCTCGAGACATGGCTACTAGCTAAGTCCGAGATGTTGTGCATGATTAGGTACCAAGAGGACCCTCCCGAAGATGCACGTGAAGACGGACAAGTCCCCAAGTCCACGGATGAAGAGAGCCAACCGAAGGAGACAAGAACACCTCCGAGGCCCCGAACATCCGTCCGTGACCCCGGACATCGGGCCCCTGGAGCGTCGTCCACAACAGCTGCTCAACCACCAAGCACCTACAGGCCCCGGACATCCGGCACTTTCGGAGCTCCCGGATATCCGGCCTCCAGCCGGGAAATCCGGACACCCCTGAACCCGAGAGCGACATGGCCAGCCTCACCAGCCCAGACATCCAGCCTCCACAGCCTGGACATCCGGCCCTCCGCGAACTCCCGAACATCCGGCCCGACGCCCAGACGTCCAGCCTCCCCTGTCTGCGCACAGTGTAAGGGCCGAGGCCCGTGTACCCCATCGCCCACCTGGACTATATATACTATTCTCCTACCTATGTTTTAGGGTTAGCATTGGTTTAGATCATATTAGAGATAGAGCATTGCTCATCCACATCGGGTCTACTCCACAAGAGAGACCGCGACCCCTCTTCAGAGAAGATCCCTTTGGATTCAAGACCTCCTTGCGGAGAAGACCATCAAGACCTCCTCACAGAGAAAACCGGCTACCTTTGTATCGTCCTTAGTTGTCCGTGGATCGTGTGATCTCTTATGTACTCGAGGATCTAGCATATGTGTGACTATTTCTTGTTGGTTTAGTGTTTCTCTCGTGTTTTCCCTCGTGATTCCCCTCGTGTTCTCCCTCGTGTTCTTCGTGTTCATCGCGGGATCCGCTCCTTTCATGAAAGATCGGGCAATTAGGGTTCTACCCTACATCATCTTGGT
Organism: Triticum aestivum; assembly: GCF_018294505.1. NCBI lineage: Eukaryota > Viridiplantae > Streptophyta > Magnoliopsida > Poales > Poaceae > Triticum > Triticum aestivum. The sequence continues at coordinate 371,883,656 of NC_057809.1, read as the reverse complement.
ATCTAGAGCCACGTTGATCACGATTTCATAGCCTCCCCGTTGTGTTTCTAGCCTTGTTTTTGTTGATTTTGTCCCTAATTTGAAAATTTCGCCACAAAAATAGCCCCAATTTTTTTGTGATTTGTTGGTGTGAAGAAGTTTTGTTGGATTTGATCCGCGGATTTCTTGTGTTGCAGGTAGATCTAGCTTTCCATCCACTTTTTCCCCAATTTCCATCCACAAATTCCTCTGATTTTTGCCTGGATTTGCTTCCTTCCATGCGGAGTTCGTCCGGATCCAGAGCCTGGACATCCGGCCCGATAGCCCGGACATCCGGCACCCCGGACATCTCTCCATCAAGCCCGGACATCCGGCCCCTGGCAGCAACATCTCCATCCACTACCCCATTTTCCGTCCATATATCACCAAATTTTGTTCCGATGCCCACATATACTTCCGCATACCACTACCACTTCTGCATAGCAGAGTTATATACCACATACACAATCATCGCATACCACTACCAACTCCGACAATTTTGGTCTAATTTTGCTTTGAGAATTTGATTTGCGGTTCCGTGTCCTATTGTGTTTCGGCTATTTAGGTACGGTTGGACATCAACATCACCGCCGCTCATCTTCGCCACGGATGCGTCATCGACAACAACCACTTCACCAATTTTGACACCATCAACCGTTTCTTGCTTACAAGGAACCAGCGAGCGGTAAACTCACCTTGGTATTGGACATATCATTCTTGCCATTACTTTGATAGCCATCATAGCCTTTGTCGGTGTACTAGAATAGGGGTACCCTAGTACCCCGAACTTGTGCACGGGCAGTTGCAGCACCCCGCGGCAAGGGTTGCCGGGCGAACGCCAAGATCCTCCGTGGTTCCCTTGGAGCCATTCAAGAACAAAGTATTTAAGCCCAGGAGACAAGGCCCCGGCAAGAGGAGCTTGCCGGGAAGGCCAACCAAGGCACTCCAAGGAACTTGCCGCGACGCGCCACGCGCTCCGGCAAGGCAACAAGGCCTCGACAAGAGGAGCTTGCCGAGAAGACCAACCAAGGTACCTCGAGGCCCGGTGAGCGACAAGCTTCCGGACCCGACAAGATAACAGCAGCGGCAAGGCGCTTGCCGTGGCAGGCGGCCACTCTGTGCCCATGCTCCAGCGCATCCACCAACGTGTCGCTCTAGGGGCCTCTCCAGGCGCGCGTGGCGGGAGGCTGTGCAGCCAGCGGTGCGCAGTGGCATGCGAAGCTGACAAGATCGCCATCGTGGCGAACGGTGGCGCTCCTAACGGTCCTTTTTTGCACTGTTTGGGCGACACAGACGGGCATTTAATGCCCTTGTCCCCTGCCGTCAGGGTTAGGTAGGGTGCACTGTACAAGTAACTGTACCAACCACCTCACTTTTTACATTTGTACCCTTCTCTACGTTGCCACCTGTCGGTGACCCCTTTAGCGTATAAAAGGAGGCCCATGCGCAACGTAGAGGAGGTTCGACTGGTTCGGAACCCAGAAAAACACTACGCTCTCTCTCTGGAGCAAGAACACAAGATAATCAAACAAGCAGCAGTAGGAGTGTTATCTCTCCGGAGAGCTCCGAAGCTGGGTAAACTGCTCGTGTGCTTCGCCTCGATCTGCTCTTCGTGTGATCTCCGCCCCCCGCCGAACCGAAAGGGGCTCGGTCCACCGGCCCCATAGGTGTTCGTGGGTCAGTTTCCCCGACATCTTTGGCGCGCCAGGTAGGGGGCGTCGAGATTGTGTGAACCTGATCCGGTGTTCACATGAGCTAGATCTTCATTCCCTTCATCAACATGCCACCGAAGAAGAAGACTTCGACGGCAGCCGCTCCGTCCACATCACTTCCGCCACCGTTGGAGCAAACGGGTGGTGGAATGGACGCCGGCAAAAGAATGGACGTCGACGAGAAAGCTTATGATGCTGCCAGGTCCAAGGACAAGGCTGCACAAACCTCGGCGACTGTACATGTTCCGCGCCACTCTCAGGAGGCGCAAGACCAACAGCGTGATGGCACTTATAGTGCCATACGCATGATAGGCCAAGACCAAGCTGGTGGATCTCGGGGCGCTCAAGACCAGCGTGCATGCCAGCGTGCTGGCACGAGCGGGGCACGGTCGCCTGGACGGGATACTGCTCCTTCTAACATCTTTAGAAGTCCGAGCACGTCCCGCTCCTCGCGCCGTCCGCCACTGCCACCCACCACTCCAGCAGAAGCTTTGGCGCGAGCTCAACTGCTCCTAGATTACCCTCCGACGTCGGATAAGATCGACGAATGGAGGGCCACCATTCAGAGTCTCATCGGCTACACCAACGGCGACACTCCACGACGGCCGAGCGCGTCGCCGCCGCGGCAGGGTTGCCGGGCGTGAGCTGGTGGCGACGAAACGGGTGGAGGTGCAACTACCATGCAATCACCACCCCGAAGGCCAAGATCACCGACTCGCCGGATCCATCTCGACAGCGACTCGACCGCATCGTCGGATCCACGAGCTCGTCGCGATCAACGCCAAGTTCTTCGTGATTGACAACAAGAAGATGCTCGAACTCGCATCGAGCGCCGAAGAGAAGCGCGACGTCAATCCGACAAGTGCGCTGGGCCCTCTGTTGACATGCATGCGCCAGGGGAACCAAGCGATCTGCCGTACGCGGTAGGTTGCCCTGCGTTCACTCATGAGATGCGGCAAGTCCAGTGGCCCAGCACGAAGAACTTCAAGCCAGACGTACCGGAGAAATACGATGGCAAGACGCATCCGTCGGAGTTCCTCAGCATCTACACCATTGCGGTGCAGGCTGCCGGGGGACGGGATGACAAGATCCTTGCCAACTACTTCCCGCTGGTACTCAAGCCCAACATCAGATCCTGGCTCATGCACTTGCCGGACAACTCCATATCCTCTTGGGCTGATCTGTGCCATCAGTTTGTCGGCGCCTTCACAGGCAGACACAAGCCTCATGGCCAGGAGAGTGATCTTCATCTGCTCGCCCAGAAGGAAGGAGAGCACCTGCGCAAGTACATTCAGAGATTTAGCAGTGTGCAGCACAACATCCCAGATGTCCACCCTGCCACGGTGATCAGCGCGTTCCATCAGAACATGCAAAACCGCAGGATGCGGGAGGAAATGGCGATGTGCAAGATCAGGGACGTCAGTGAGTTATATGCACTGGTCGACAAGTGTGCACGTGCTGAGGAAGGGAGGAGACTCCCTAGAGAGAATGTAGGAGCGGGAGGATCTGACAGTGAAGATGCTGCCCCGGCAAGGAAAAACCGACGGCGGAACAACATGAGGAGGAAAGGCAAAGAGGTGCTAGTTGTTGAGCAGTCCGGCAACGGTGGTGGCGTCAAGAAAGCCAAAGCTGGTGACTCCGGCAAGGAGGTTGCCGCGGAGGTGGCGGCCGCCGACAAGCAGGATGGCACCGACAAGATCCACCGCACCAAGGGCCATGATCTCTAGAGCTGCAAAAAAGTCGAGCAGCTTGTTGAGCAACAGAAAGCTGAATACGAGCGGCGCGACAAGGAGAAGGCCCAGGAAGGTGCTGGGGGATCCGGCAAGAAACGTCCCGGCCGAGGAGGACGCCGCGGCAAGGCCAAGCAGCGGCAAGGAGACAGACCTCCTCGCGGCCGCGACAAGGATGAAGGTGACGGCGACGATGAAGACATGGATGATTAGGAGACCGATGAGCAGGAGTTCCAGAAAGCCATAGAGGTCCTGTGCGTTGACGGTGGTGCTTCTCTGCATACCTCGCACCGTCAGCTCAAGCAGTGGGTGCGGGAAGATAATGCAGTAGAACCACCCGTCGAGTCACGCAAGCCTCTGAAATGGTCCAACACGCCTATCATCTTTGATATTGAGGACCACCCTGATCGCATAACTGCGGTCGGGTGCTTGCCGATGTTGGTTTCACCAACAATCCGCAACCTCAAGGTCACTAAGATGCTAGTTGACGGCGGGGCCGGCTTGAACCTGATCTCCTCCGCGGTGCTCCAGAAACTCCAAATCCCTGACAGCGAGCTCGAAGAGACCGGTACATCTCAAGGAATCAACCCGGGAAGGAGCAAGCCGAAGGGAAAGATCACGTTGCCGGTAACATTTGGCAGCGAGCTGAACTTCAGGACTGAGAGGGTCACGTTTGATGTTGCTGACTTTCCATTACCTTACAATGGAATCCTTGGCCGTCCGGCACTCGCCAAGATCATGGCAGCCTCTCACTATGCGTACAATGTACTGAAAATGCCAGGCCCGATAAGTGTCATCTCTGTCCCTGGCGACAAGAAGGATGCTCTTATCTGTGCCGACAAGATCTACCGGGAAGTAGCAGCCGCAGCAGAATGCAAGACACTTGCCGCTGAAGCTCCCGGGGGGAAGAAGAAGACCATGTCCGGCAAGAACTCTGATGCCCACTCCGGCAAGCGCACCTCTTCGGAGTGCTGCGCTACCATCGAGGACGCACCATCGAGCCCCACCGGCAAGTGTAAGAAGGCAATGGCAGCTCCACCTGAGACCAAGAAGGTGTCCGTCAAGGAGGACGGCACTGGTGGTACCTTCACCATCAGTGCCACTCTTGACCCCAAATAGGAAAGCGCGCTCGTTGCTTTCCTGCGGGCGAATGTCAACGTGTTTGCGTGGCAACCGTCTGATATCCCCGGTGTTCCCAGGAAAGTAATTGAGCACCACCTTGCCGTCTGTCCTCATGCGCGGCCCGTCAAGCAGAAAGTCAGGAAACAGGCAGTGGAGCACCAAGAATTCATCACAGAAGAAATCAAGAAGTTGGAAGCAGCAGGCCTTGTCAGAGGAGTGCTCCATCCCACGTGGTTGGCCAATCCCGTTGTCATGCGCAAGGCTAACGGGAAATGGAGGCTTTGTATTGACTTCACTGATGTTAATAAAGCTTGTCCCAAAGACCCATTTCCCTTGCCGCGCATTGACCAGATTGTTGACTCCACAGCCGGATGTGATTTGCTTTCATTTCTTGATGCATACTCAAGATACCATCAGATCTTCATGGCAGAAGAGGATGAAGAGAAAACCGCATTTATCACCCGGTGTGGCACGTACTGCTTCGTACGGATGCCTTTCGGTTTGAAGAATGCTGGTTCAACATTCGCAAGGGTAGTCCACCATGCTTTTGAGCTGCAGATGCACAGAAATGTGGAAGCCTACATGGATGACATAGTGGTCAAGAGCAAGAACAGGGCGACCCTGATTCAAGATTTAGACGAGACATTTGCAAATCTGCGCAAGATCAACCTCAAGCTTAACCAGAGAAGTGCGTGTTTGGAGTCCCTTCCGGTAATCTCCTCGGGTTCTTCGTGTCTCAGCGGGGAATTGAAGCCAATCCCGACAAGATCAAGGCCATTGAGCAAATCGAAGCACCAAAGCGCGTCAAGGATGTACGAAGGCTTGCCGGTTGCGTGGCTGCTCTCAGCAGGTTTATCTCTAGATCTGCTGAGCGCGCCCTGCCATTTTTCAAAATTTTGAAAAAGGCAGGTCCAATAAAATGGACTCCGGAGGCGGAGTCTGCGCTGCAGGAATTGAAGAGATACCTGTCCTCCACTCCAACACTTGTCGCACCTAAGCCGCAAGAGAAGTTGCTGCTGTATATAGCGGCAACCAATCAAGTGGTTAGTGCTGCATTAGTGGCGGAGAGGGAGGCAGATGATGAGCCAGCAACCACGGCAGATGCATCCAGCGACAAGCAGGGGGCTTCGCCGACAAGCTCTGGTCCCGACAGAGATGGATCTGCGCAGGAGCATGATAAGATGCAGAAGAGAATGGTGCAACGTCCAGTTTACTTTGTCAGTTCCCTTCTACAGGGGGCTAGATCAAGGTACTCTGGTGTGTAGAAGTTACTTTTCGGCCTCCTCATGGCCTCGAGAAAGCTGCGCCATTACTTCCAAGCACACGAGATCACAGTCGTCACTCGCTTTCCGCTGAAGAGGATACTGCAAAATCCAGAAGCGACAGGCAGGATTGTCGAGTGGGCGCTGGAACTGTCAAGCTTTGGCCTCAAGTTTGAGAGCACTTCAACTATCCAAAGCAGAGCATTGGCAGAAATCATAGCAGAATGGATGCCAACACCAGATGAAGAAATTCCAGAGACGAGCATCCCCGTCAAAGAGGCAAGCAAAGAGTGGCTGATGTACTTTGATGGTGCCTTCTCGCTGCAAGGCGCCGGTGCGGGCGTGCTGCTTGTCGCGCCCACCGGAGAGCACCTCAAGTACGTAGTCCAGATGCACTTTCCCAAGGAGCAAGCAACCAACAATACTGCAGAGTATGAAGGATTGCTTGCCGGTCTCAGAATCGCAGCAGACCTTGGGATCAAGAAGCTCATTGTCAGGGGTGACTCACAGCTTGTCGTCCGCCAAGTAAACAAGAACTACCAGAGTCCATTGATGGAAGCATATGTTGATGAAGTGAGGAAGCTAGAAGAGCACTTTGACGGCCTACAGATGGAGCATATCTCAAGAGCTCAGAATGACATTGCTGATGGCCTGTCAAAGTGCGCCGCACTAAAGTTACCTGTGAAACCAGGGATCTTTGTGCTCAAGTTGACTCAACCATCCGTAACACCATCAACTGGACAAAGCAAGAAGAGGAAGTTGGTTTCTGGTGACTACTTTCCGGCAGAGCTCCCCGAAGCCGCCGCCAAGAAAGTCCCCAAGATCAACACCAAGGATGCTAAGGGGCAGTCTGCTCCGGCAAGCCTTATGGTTTGTTCCGTTGAAGCAGACGCTCCCGACAAGTTTTGCTCCGGCAAGCTTGCCGGGGAACATCAAGCTCCGGCAAGGCCGCAAGTCCTTGCCGTAGAAGCGGATGTTCCCGCAGCAGCAGATGTGCCTTTAGTCCTTGTTGTCGAGCCACAAGCTCCAGCATGGGCACAGCAGATTGTCCATTTCCTTCAGACAGGAGAACTTCCCGAAGAGCAAGAAGAAGCGGAAAAAGTAGCCCGGCAGTCAAGTATGTACCAGTTTGTCAATAGCATATTGTACAGAAGAAGACTCAACGGTGTGAAATTGAAGTGTATTTGCCGGGAAGATGGACAAAAGCTGTTGTCAGAGATACATGGAGGCATATGTGGCCACCACATTGGCGCAAGAGCACTTGCCGGCAAAGCTTTCTGGCAAGGTTTCTTTCGGCCGACAGCCCTCCAGGATGCAACTGCACAAGTAACCAAGTGTGAAGCGTGCCAGTTCCACTCCAAACAGATACACCAGCCAGCTCAAGCTCTCCAGACGATCCCTTTATCCTGGCCATTTTCGGTCTGGGGGCTCGATATCCTCGGCCCTTTCCCCCAAGCTGTCGGGGGCTTTGAGTACTTGTACGTCGCAATCGACAAGTTCACAAAGTGGCAGGAAGTGCAGCTAGTGAGGAAGGTGACAGCACAGTCAGCAGTCATGTTCTTCAGGTCAATTGTTTGCCGTTTCGGGATCCCTAACAGGATCATCACCGACAACGGCACACAATTCACGAGCCGCACCTTCATGCAGTACGTCCAAGACCTTGGCGCCAAGGTCTGCTTCGCTTCTGTTGCTCATCCGAGAAGCAACGGTCAAGCAGAGAGGGCAAATGCTGAAGTGCTGCGCGGGCTCAAGACCAGAACTTTCGACAGGCTGCGCAAGTGCGGAAGAAACTGGATCGAGGAGCTGCCAGTTGTTCTTTGGTCGATCAGAACGACGCCAAATCGAGCCACTGGCCAGACGCCTTTCGCTCTAGTCTATGGAGCAGAGGCAGTTCTCCCCACGGAACTCGTATACGGATCGCCTCGAGTGCTCGCTTATGATGAGCTTGAGCAAGAACAGCTGCGACAAGACGACGTGCTGTTCCTTGAGGAAGATCGTATTCAGGCTGCTGTACGAGCTGCTCGATACCAGCAAGCTTTGCGCCGCTACCACAGCCGCAAAGTTAAGGCCAGAAGCTTCGAGGAAGGCGACCTTGTTCTTCGGCGCGTTCAGTCCGCCAAGAATTCCAACAAGTTGACGCCGAAGTGGGAAGGCCCTTATCGGGTGAAACGAGTCATAAGGCCCGGCGCTGTCCGCCTTGAGACCGAAGATGGCATTCCGGTGAGCAACTCCTGGAACATAGAACATCTTCGTAAGTTTTTCCCGTAGGGCGCAGTTGCCGGAACCCGTTCCGGCAACCACCTTTTGTACAAGTCTTGCCGTTGTTGCATATAATCCTTTGTACAAAGCCGGGCGCAGATCCCGTGCATAAATAAAACCCCATGTGCTCCGCACAACTTGTCCATTTCATGCATTAGTTTCTTTCTTGCATGCGTTATCTGACACTTTGTGCAGCACCTACATCCGGTAAGCAATAACGAGCCGAAGGGCTCCATATCTTTATTTTCTCTTCTTTCTTCTTTTCAACAAAGGAAAAAAGGTTCCCTCGCACACAAGTTTGCCGGGGGAAAGGAGAATATTGTGGTATGGACCAGGCGTCATTCAAGCAAAGTTTTGCCTTGCCGGGAAGCAAACGACAGAAAAGCTAAGTTGCCAAAGTTTGAGCAATCAGTTTTTAAATTTTTGAGTTATCTTCCTCGAACGACCCTGCTTTGTATGGAAAACCTGTGCGCGGAGGAACCAACTCGTGGCTAGTTGCGCCCTTACTTTGTTTCGAGTCCGCTCAACAACTTAAGTGTGCTGCATCTAGTCGCGATAAGGTTTCTTGTCGGAAGCAGCGCCACCAGCAGGCTACTGACGTTCCGCACTCAGCGCTCGCGGCTCGAGTGCCTGCGCCGACAAGTTCCCTAGAAGCATAGGGTAAAGACATACAAAGGAAGGAATCTAGTAGAGGAAATAACATAGCAATTGATAACAAAAATAAAGTTATATTACAAGATAACTTGTCGCAGCTCTAACAGACTGTTTTCATAACATGATTAGCAGCGACAAGGGAAAAGAAGAAATGGACGGCGTAGTCTACACGATCGCCCTCAACCCTCTTGATCTCGCTCACCTTGTCCACAATGGGTGCGACAAGGGCCTTGAGTGCATCCCGATCGGCGTCTGGCGGCAAGGACTTGAGGACGTTGGTGAAGCTGAGGCCTGGATTGCGGAAGGCCACCTTCATCAGCACCTTCTGGAGAACCCCGGCACAGATTCTGCGTGACTCGTCGGCCAGCTGCTTTGGGATCCTCTCTCGGAGCCGCTGGAGTGCCGTCGCCACGCCCGTGAAGAACAGGCTGAGCTTGGCGCTGGGTTGGAGATTCTCGTCGGAGGGATACCCAAAGTCCTCCATCCCCAGCTGCGCCAGCTCCTCGTCGATGACTGCGGCAATATTCACCAGACCCCCGGTCCAGTGCTCCACAGTATCTCTGAATGAGTTCTGGGTAACTGCGATGCTCTCCAGCAGCGCCTTGTCAGCCTTGACCTTCTCCGACAAGGTCTTCTCCCGCTCCTTGGCATTGTCCAGCGTCTGCGTCAGCGTGGCCAGCTTCAACTTCAGGTCTGCATTGGAATCCTTGGCGGCGCTGAGCTCCCTGCCCCTCTCAGCGAGAAGACCTTGCAGCTCACCGTGGGCGGCAGCATCCTTCTCACGCTCACGCTTGAGCGCGGCAAGCTCCTCGCCGCTCTTCCCGATGTTGGCCTCTAGCTGCGCCACCTTCTCCTCCAGCTCTTTCTTGGCGGCCTCTGCGATTGCGGCAGCGTCCTTTGCTTCCTTGAGCGCCCCGCCAAGTGCTTGCTCGCGCTCGGTGAGCTCCTCCTCGTAGCTGTCGAGGTTGGCCTTCCGCTGCACCAATTCGCCTTCTCGCGCGGACTGCTTCTCGGTGGCCAGCCTTTGTTCCTCCTCAGCTTCGGCCTTCTCGAGAAGGAAGGCCGTGCGCTCCTCGGCGAGTCGCTCCCGCTCCTGTGCCAGGGACCGGAGAGATTCTTGATTGTGGCCCCGGAGCTCCTCCGCGCGCTTCTCCATATCAACTCCCGCCTTCACGACAAGCGCTTCCCGGGAAGCCAGCTTGGCTTGCCGTGCGCGGTAGAGTGACAGTAGCTTCCGCAGCAGCTGCTCCTCCTCAGGCTCGCCACTGCTGCTGCTGGGCGCGTCAACCAACGACAGTCCAGCGGAGGCGAGCACCTCCTCATCGAAAGTTTCCCCCTCGACCGGCGCCCTGGAGCTCGACGCCCAGGGTAGCTTGATGAAGATATCGTCGCCGGCCTTCAAGTAGGCGCCGGGCTGGGGCTCCTCGGAGCCCGGCTCCGCAGCAGCGGCAGAGGGATTGGCGGTCGGCGCAGCGCCTGGCGCTCCTGCGGCCTCAGGGTCGTCAGTGCGATCGCCCGACCCCTTGCCGGCTTCTGCGGCGGCAGCCTTGGCGGCCTCCTCGCCGGCGGTCTCATCAGCACCGGCCCCTTCTTCGTTGGCGGCAGCGTCGTCAGTGCTGCCATGCGCGCCTTCCTCGCCGGCGCCCTCTGTCTCCATTGGCTCAGCCGCAGATGGGTCTCAAGAACGAAGAAGGGAGAAAAATCAATCAAAAATCCAAGAGAAGAAAATCAGAAGAAGAAGAACCCAAGGAAATGTTTTTGGACAAGTGAATTACCTGTGCCAAGATCTGCAGTTGCGGTCTCGACCGCCGCAGGATCGACGGTGCTGCCCCTTGCCGGAGAGTTCTCCCTTGCCGGAGAGCGCTCCCTTGCCGGGGACTCCTCCCTTGGGCGGCGTAGTCGAAGCAGATGACACTTCGGGACCAGCTTTCGGGCGCTCCTGATATGGCTGCTCTACTCCTACAAAAATCAACAAGCAAGATATCAACAAAGGAAAAAGCACTCATGCACGCCTGACAGCAGAAAGCTAACTATGAACTTACGTTGGGGGCTGCGCTGGGGGCTGCTTTGAGGAGTGGTTGCCGGGTCCGTCAAGGTGGTCTCGGACCCACCCCCTGCTGACACGGTGGGGTCATCTTCGATGACAATCACCGCGGCCTTGGCCCTCTTCGCTGCTCTCTGGGCCAGCGTCCTGAAAAGAAAAGAGTTCAGATTGAAGCAAGTCAGATACAAGATAAAAACAGCAGGATTGAAGAACTACAAGAGCACCAAAGAAACATACTCTTCTTCCTCCTCGTCGGAGCTGAGCGCGGAAAGATCGAAGTCCGGCTCCCCTCCGGTGCGGCGAGGCGGAGGAGTAGGATCCCTTGCCCGCTTGGCGGGGGCGGTGGCGGTGGCCCGGGAAGATCCCGCTCCAATTGCCGCTGCTGCGTGAGGCGCTCCCGCGGCTACATTGCTTGCCGCGGTAGAGCGTGTCGCACGGCTCGGCGGCTGTTGACCCGGCTGCTGCCCCGCTACGTCCGCGGCCCTGCGAAGACGCCTTCTTGGCGGGGCCGGGGGCTCCGCCTGCGGCAAGCTTTCTGAAGGCTCGGGCTCTTCCTCGCCGGCCTCGCTTGGCTCAGCTTCAGAGCTGGCAGGCTCTTCCTCGCCAATGAACTCCGCGCGCTCGGCGAGGTTTGCCGCCTCTGCCGCCTCCGCCTCCTCCACAGTGAACCCGAACGCGCCCGCGGCAGCTGCGGCCGCAACCTCTTCCACCCTAGTGGCGATGCGCTGCAGCTCCTCGTCGATGGTGTCACGGGTGAGGCTCTTCTGCTCGTCAGTGCGGACCGGCACTTCTTCCAAGTTGTCGAAGAACGCTTGCACGACGTTATCCGCAGGCTCTTGCCAAGTTGGAACGATTCCGTGTGAATCGCACAACGGCATCATGGCGCGGATCCGGTCAAGCGAAGAATTATTGCACAATGGAACGACGCCCCTCGCCAGCGTGAATGGGTGCTGGGGATCGCGTTTGAACAACTCCAGGAGCATTGCATCCAGCTCCAAGACGGTGAAGTTGTAGTTGAGGCCCGGCCGCAGCCTCATGATGTCCGCCAAGTTCTTGAATTCCCAGGCGGGCCTCCCCCTCTCCTGCAGGGGGCGATGCGGCAGCGGAGGAAATCTGTGCCTACAGCGCCTACAGTGAGCCCGGCAAGCCTGAGGCGAAGGATCCTAGTAATGGCGATCTTCAGCCTCTCGTCTTCCGGGGCCACGTTGCTCCAGTCATTGCCGCGCACTATTGGAGCTTGGCGCACGGCGGTGAAGGGCTGCGGATTCTCCTCGATGATCCAGCACCACTCCGCTCTCCACTCCTCCCACTTGCTGCGAAGCTCACCCTCCAAGTACGCCTCCTTCTTGCCAACTCTCGAGATCCAGGCGATCCCTCCGGCAAGCGGCTCTCCTCTCTCTACCCGAGGCATGAAGAAGTGGCGGAAAAGGGCAACATTGGGGTGCACTCCGACAAAGTTTTCACACAAATGTGCGAAAACTGCCATGGTCAGAACGGCGTTGGGGTGAAATCAAGGAGGCGGAGGCCGTAGGTGTTCATGATATCGCAGAAGAACTCCGAGAAGGGCGGGTAGAGCCCGCAATAGAAGAACAACGCGAAGAATGGGTACCCGTTTGGAGCCAGTTCCGAAGCAGCGGCCAGGAGTACCCTCGTGCGCGGATGCGCCTGCGTCTCCGTCGCCCAAAAGAGGTAGAAGTACTCCCTCAGCTCCTTCGTGCCGAGCTGGGGGAGAAGATCGCCCGCTCATTCCGCAGCGCCACGAGCCGCTGCGCCTCGGCCGACTTCACACCCTTTCCCTTGTCGGCTTTCGGAGCCATGGTGGAGGTGGTGGGGGAGGTCGACGGCGTTGGTGATGCTGGTGGCAATGGGGGGCGGAGCGCTGCTCTCTCGGCTTCGAGAAGAAGGGGGGAGCGGCGGAGGTTCGTGAAGATAGAGTAGTAGCAACCAGCGAGGGGGAACGAACTGCCCCTGTTTCCTCTGCTTATAAAGAGGGACGGGACGGACGTTTCGCCCTTCCGAATAAAGAACCACCCACGATCTCTCCCACGATGCCGCATTCAACGCGTGCCATTAGGGGAGAGCGCGGTGGATACGGAGCGAGATTCGGCGTGGCCCAGTCCGCGTGTGCCCGTGCCCTGTCTTGGGCCTGGCCCAACAGCGCTTGGCACCGTGTCTGGCCCAGGCCCGGGGGCTCCTGTCGGTGTACTAGAATAGGGGTACCCTAGTACCCCGAACTTGTGCACGGGCAGTTGCAGCACCCCGCGGCAAGGCTTGCCGGGCGAACGCCAAGATCCTCCGTGGTTCCCTTGGAGCCATTCAAGAACAAAGTATTTAAGCCCAGGAGACAAGGCCCCGGCAAGAGGAGCTTGCCGGGAAGGCCAACCAAGGCACTCCAAGGAACTTGCCGCGACGCGCCACGCGCTCCGGCAAGGCAACAAGGCCCCGGCAAGAGGAGCTTGCCGGGAAGACCAACCAAGGTACCTCGAGGCCCGGTGAGCGACAAGCTTCCGGACCCGACAAGATAACAGCAGCGGCAAGGCGCTTGCCGCGGCAGGCGGCCACTCTGTGCCCACGCTCCAGCGCATCCACCAACGTGTCGCTCTGGGGGCCTCTCCAGGCGCGCGTGGCGGGAGGCTGTGCAGCCAGCGGTGTGCAGTGGCATGCGAAGCTGACAAGATCGCCATCGTGGCGAACGGTGGCGCCCCTAATGGTCCTTTTCTGCACTGTTTGGGCGACACAGACGGGCATTTAATGCCCTTGTCCCCTGCCGTCAGGGTTAGGTAGGGTGCACTGTACAAGTAACTGTACCAACCACCTCACTTTTTACATTTGTACCCTTCTCTGCGTTGCCACCTGTCGGTGACCCCTTTAGCGTATAAAAGGAGGCCCATGCGCAACGTAGAGGAGGTTCGACTGGTTCGGAACCCAGACAAACACTACGCTCTCTCTCTGGAGCAAGAACACAAGATAATCAAACAAGCAGCAGTAGGAGTGTTATCTCTCCGGAGAGCTCCGAAGCTGGGTAAACTGCTCGTGTGCTTCGCCTCGATCTGCTCTTCGTGTGATCTCCGCCCCCCGCCGAACCGAAAGGGGCTCGGTCTGCCGGCCCCATAGGTGTTCGTGGATCAGTTTCTCCGACAGCCTTACTCCTTTGCGTCGCTTACCCATCGAGACTAGCTTTTGAGTATTGCCAGAAACGAGACTTGTGCACATTAGTGATCATACTTCCCATAGCATACATACATCATTGGTGTATATATTGGTATCATCTCTTATGTCACAAGGTTGTCATCACATACACAATTGCTATCTTGGTTCGTGAAGCATTGCATGAGAAAAGAGCTCAAACAAGAAAGAGCCAAACAAGCTCTTAAGCAAAAGTGAAAGATAAGCAAAGAGCTTCAAAGTAAGAACCATAGCATCATACAACATTAAGATTGCCATACTAGATCATCTTGGATCATATCATTGAAACACCATACATAGAGCATACTTGGGATAGAAGTCGTTGCATTTTTGCTTAGTAGGTTGTGCACAAGTTTTGTATCCGCCTATTGTGCAATCGTGCTAGCGTCTCTCTAGTGTTGTGCAAAAAGAGCATTTTCGTGGATTCCACATTTTGGCTCATCCTTGGTTGCACGACCCCACTTATCTTTTTGCGTGTGTGTTTCCGTGTACCTTATATTGCTTGGTCTACTTGTTGCATTGCAAACTTGCAAATATTTTCCAACATTATTGAAGCTCACTAACAATTGCATCAAACTTTGTGCCACCATCCTAACCAAGATCCACCATAAGATTTTACTTGTGTAGGTGTGTGAAACTAACAAGAATTGGTACCAATTGTGCTATTTCCTTGTTCCACATTGGAGTGACCACTGATCCACCTTCAACTTCGGTCAAGGTACATTTGGTATACGTTCTTCTCTTTCTCCCATCACATATTTCTCTTGGAATGATGGATAGGCCAAGTACTTCTACCAACCCACTCTTCATCAAGCATGACGACAACATGAACTCCTACGTCACCAAGAGCCAACTCTTTGGTGCACAACGTGCTTTGCATCAAGAGCAACAAATAATGAGTGAAGGCATCGACAACCTCGCCGCTGACTTGCGACTCTCCGAGCAACGTACAAGGGACTACTTCAACCACAAGATCAATGATCACAAGAATGAGAACGACGCAAGAATGGATGAGATTCATGCTTTTTTGCTCAACCGCTCTTCTTCCACTTCGTCCTCATCAAGACGGAGCCGCTCAGGTCGACACTCTGACTTCACCCTCTCCGGTTCAAGTACACCGACATCAAACACTCTTCGACGTGCCGCGCGCAACGATCATCAAGCAAGGCTCAATCCTCTATGCGACACAGACTCTCAAGAGCACCAACAACGAGAAACCCAAGCGTCTTTTGCGCTAGCACAAGAACGGCAACGACAACGCCAACATGAAGAGGAAGAGCGAACGCGTTTAAACCAAGATGCACAAGATGCCGAGGCACAACGCCAAGAACAACAACTTTGTGAAGCTCAAGCACTTGAGGCGCAACGTTCCCTCCGAGATTCAAGTCGAGCCATAGCCAACCGAGGCCGACAAGCTCGTGAACATGAAGAAGCACTTCGCGAAGAAGCTCATGAACGAAGATTTCAAGCTCGCGTGCATCGTAAAGTTCCTCAAGTTCCTCCTCGAGCTCAACAAGCCCCTCCACAAGCTCCACAAGAACCCCAAGTTCACGAAGAGCATGAAGACAATGGAAATCATCCAAGAAAAGAGCAACATGAGGTTGACAACCCTCCTCACCAAGAGCAACACGAGTTTGACAATCATCAACAACATGGGCGTCATCATCCCCGACCCCAACACAATGAAGAGCAACACTACGGCAAGCTAAAGTTCACCATGCCCAAGTTTAATGGAATCAGCGACCCCGAAGAGTACCTTACATGGGCATTGAAGGTCGACAAAATCTTCCGCTTGCACAACTATGAAGAAGAGAAGAAGATCGTGATGGCATCCCTTGAGTTCCAAGACTATGTCCTCATTTGGTGGGAACAAGTCATTGAGCGCCGAGAGGCAAGAGGTGAACAACCCATCACTACTTGGGCACAAATGAAGGATTTCATGAGAGCACGCTTCATGCCTACCTACTAGAACCGCGACCTTTTCAAGAAACTCGAACTACTCAAGTAAGGAACCAAGAGCATTGAAGAGTACTACATGGAGATGGAGATTGCCATGATAAGAGCCAATGTCACGGAAGAGGTTGAGCAAACTATGGAACGTTTCTCGAATGGACTCAACCATCCTATCAAGAAGATTGCCGACTTCCAAGCAAACTCGAACCTCATCGAGCTAGTGCATAAAGCTACCAAAGCAGAACGTCAAGTGCAAGATGATTACAAGTATACCAAGTTCTCATCCAAGTCATACGGCTTCTCCAACAACCAAGCTTTAACGACTCCAACACCATCTACCAAGCCTTCTACAAGCGACGTCGACAAGTCAACTTCCAAGAAAGCTTCGTCAACCCCAAGTCATCCTCCTACAATGAGAAACTTCAAGTTGAGAGCTTCATCATCATCTAGCCCAACCGATGAGACCGTCAAGACAAGTTCCTTCAAATGCTACACATGCGGAGGCCGAGGCCACAAGTCCTATGAGTGCACCAACAAGCGGACCATGATCCTCAACGACAACAACACTTATGACTCAATGAGTGAAGGAGAAATGGACGCCCTTGAGCAAGTCGCCATGCACCGGCAAGTGAACGATGAAGAAGAACAAGTATTTTGCGATGAAGATTCAAGTCCTGTTATTGTTGTCTCCAAGGTCTTGACCCTTCAACATCACCAAGAAGAAGACCAAAGACGCCACATATTCCACACCAAGGCCGGCATCAATGGAAGATCCATCAAGGTCATCATCGATGGAGGGAGTTGTCATAACCTCGCAAGTGAAGAACTTTGCTCCAAGCTCCAATTTCCCAAGATGAAGCACCCACATCCCTACAAAGTTCAATGGCTTAGCGACTCCGGCACTATCCAAGTCGAGCATCGAGTACAAGTCTCCTTAAAAATTGGTGCCTACAAAGACACTTTGGAGTGCGACGTTATTCAAATGACTGTTTTCCACCTTCTTATTGGACTCCCATGGCAATTTGATAGAGGTGTCATCCACAACGGCCGAACGAACCACTACATCTTCAAGATGAAAGGAAAGGAGCACGTACTTCGCCCCATGTCTCCAAGCCAAGTGATCGCTGACAAGCAAGCCGCCCATCATGGAGAGCATTATGAGAGAGCGAGCCACCAAAAAGAGAGTGAGCGCCACAAGCCTAAATCGAGCGCCTCCACGATGAGCGAAAAGAAGAACTTAGTCCTATTTGCCACCAAAAGTGAGATAAGAGGACTGTGTGAGAATCCATCTAGTGTCCTACTATGTCCTTTTGTGCAAGGACGACGCACCAAACGCTAACACCTCTCACACTCTACCTTTAGTGTTGTCTTCTCTTTTGCAGGAATTTCAAGATGTTTCCCCCGATGAGCTACCTCCACTACGAGGCATCGAGCACCGCATCGACCTCATCCCCGGAGAACCTCTTCCGAACAAGGCTCCCTACCGCGTCAACCTCGAAGAAACCAAAGAAATACAAAGGCAAGTAAAGCATCTCATAGACCATGGACATGTGCGTGAAAGTTTGAGTCCTTGTGCCGGCCCAGTCATTCTTGTGCAAAAACGAGACGGTAGCTTTCGCATGTGCTCTGATTGTAGACCTATCAATGCTATCACCGTTCAATATAGGTATCTCATTCCACCCCTTGATGATATGCTTGATGAACTTAGTGGTGACACTATATTCTCCAAGATTGATCTTAAAAGTGGTTACTATCAAATCCGCATACACGAGGGTGATGAATGGAAAACCGCTTTCAAAACCAAGTTTGGGTTATATGAGTGGTCAGTCATCCTATGGGCCTATCGGAAGCACCAGGTACTTTTATGCGTCTTATGAATTATGTCTTTCGCCCTTACATTGGTGTGTTTGTTGTGGTCTATTTCGATGATATCCTTGTTTATAGCAAATCTCTTTAAGATCATGTCACCCATGTTCGAACCGTTTTGCAAACTCTTCAAAATGAGCATCTCTTTGCTAACATGGAAAAGTGCCTTTTCGGCGTTGATAAGCTCGTTTTCTTGGGTTTTGTTGTATCTTCTAAGGGTGTTCATGTAGACGAGTCCAAGATCAATGCTATTAAAACTTGGCCCCAACCAAGCAATTTACAACAAGTGCATAGTTTCCTTGGTTTAGCCGGTTTCTACCATAGATTCGTGAAGGACGTTAGCACCATTGCTTCGCCTTTGCATGATTTGAGCAAGAAAAATGCGCCTTTTGTTTGGGGACCATGCGAAGATACCGCTTTCAATGAGCTTAAGAATTTTCTTACTCATGCTCCCGTGCTTGCTTTAGCAACTTTGACAAACCCATTGAGATTCATTGCGATGCTAGTGGTAATGGCATAGAAGGTGTGTTGACGCAAGAGAAGCGCCCCATAGCTTACTTTAGTGAGAATCTTTCCGGAGCGCAACTCAATTACCCCATATATGACAAAGAGCTATATGCTTCAGTGCGAGTTTTGCACGAATGGGAACACTATCATCACCCTCATGAATTTATCATTGATACCGATCATGAAACGCTCAAGTACCTTAAGGGCCAAACCAAGTTGAAAAAGTGTCATGCTAAATGGAGTGAATTTATTGAGTCTTTTCCTTATGTCATCAAGTACATTAAAGGTAAGGAAAATATTGTGGCGGATGCCCTTTCCCGCATATGCATGCTTGTTACTCAACTTGAACTGGATGTCATTGGCTTTGAGCACATAAAAGACTTTTATGAGCATGATCCTAATTTTGCTACTCCTTATGCCAAGTGTTTGACGCACACCTCTTGGGAACGCTATTACATCAAAGATGGATATCTTATGAGAGCTAACAAGCTTTGCACCCCCGAGTCTTCTCTTTGTCTGTTGCTTTTGCAGGAATCTCATGGTAGAGGACTAATGGGACATTTTGGACGTGACAAGACTTTCGCTACGCTCTCCAAGAACTAATTTTTGGCCCAAGATGTTTTGCGACGTCAACCGCATCACCAACCGATGCTCTACATAGCGCAAAGCTAAGTCAGAAGCTCAATCCCATGGCCTTTACATGCCTCTCCCAATTCCATATCAACCATGGGAAGACATTAGCATGTATTTTGTACTTGGATTGCCTAGTACTAGAAACGGAAAGGATTCGATAATTGTCGTTGTGGACCGTTTCTCTAAGATGGCACATTTCATTCCTTGAAATAAGATAGACGATGCTTCACATGTTGCCAATCTCTTTTGTAGGAAATATTGCGTCTACATGGTGTGCCAAAGACGATCGTCTCAAACTGCGACGTCAAGTTCCTAAGCTACTTCTGGAAGATCCTTTGCGCCAAGCTCGGAATCAAGCTACTCTTCTCCACGGCGTATCATCCACAAACCGATAGCCAAACGGAGGTGACCAACCGCACACTCTCCGCTCTACTTCGCGTACTCATCAAGAAGAACATCAAGGAGTGGGAGGAGTGTCTACCTATCGCCGAGTTCGCATACAACCGAGCAAGACACTCAACAACCGGCAAGTCCCCCTTCGAGGTCGTCTATGGATTCAACCCATTGTCCCCATTGGACATTCTCCCTCTACCACCACAAGAGCGCATCAATTTGGATGCAAGTGCACATGTGAACGATCTCAAGAAGGTGCATGAAGATACAAGGCACACCATCAAGCGCCATGTACAACAACTTGCGACCAAGCTCAACATCAACAAGCAACCCATGGTATTCGACATTGGTGATCTTTTGTGGCTACACCTTCGCAAAGACTGCTTCCCCCATGAATGCAAGTCCAAACTTCGACCACGTGCGGATGGACCCTTCAAGGTGCTTGAACGCTACAACAACAATGCCTACAAGATCAACCTCCTACGCGACAAGTACTCCATGAGCGAGATCTTCAATGTCAATGATCTCTCGCCCTACCATGGTGGTGAGGATTTCGATCTGAGGTCGGATCTTCCCCAAGGGAGGGGAGATGCCGCGGAGCATCCTACGGTCATCCCCACGGACCTACCATAGTCTCACGAAGTGCCAAGTGGACCTATGACTCGAGCTAGAGCTAGATCTCTCGAGAAGAGGTGACTTCTCTCCTTAGTGATATTACATATGATCCTCTCGAGACATGGATACTACCTAAGTCCGAGATGTTGTGCATGATTAGGTACCAAGAGGACCCTCCCGAAGATGCATGTGAAGACGGACAAGTCCCAAGGTCCACGGATAAAGAGAACCAACGGAAGGAGACAAGAACACCTCCCGGGCCCCAGACATCCAGCCGTGACCCCGGACATCCGACCCCTGGAGCATCATCCACAACAGCTGCTCAACCACCAAGCACCTACAGGCCACGGACATCCCGCCCCGCCAGCCCGGACATCCCGCACTTCCCGAGCTCCCGGATATCCGGCCTCCAGCTCGGAAATCCGGACACCCCAGAACCCGAGAGTGACATGGCCAGCCTCACCAGCCTAGACATCCAACCTCCACAGCCTGGACATCCGGCCCTCTGCGAATGCCCGTACATCCGGCCCGACACCCGGATGTCCGGCCTCCCCTGTCTGCGCACAGTGTAATGGCCGAGGCCCGTGTACCCCTTCGCCCACCTAGACTATATATACTCTTCTCCTACCTACGTTTTAGGGTTAGCATTGATTTAGCTCATATTAGAGATAGAGCATTGCTCATCCACATCGGATCTTCTCCACAAGAGAGACCATGGCCCCTCTTCGGAGAAGATCCCTTTGGATTCAAGACCTCCTTGCAGAGAAGACCATCAAAACCTCCTCACAGAGAAGACTGGCTACCTTTGTATTGTCCTTAGTTGTCCGTGGATCGTGTGATGTCTTATGTACTCGAGGATCTAGCATATGTGTGACTATTTCTTGTTGGTTTAGTGTTTCTCTCGTGTTTTCCCTTGTGTTTCCCCTCGTGTTCTCCCTCTTGTTCTTCGTGTTCATCGCGGGATCCGCTCCTTTCGTGAAAGTTCGGGCAATTAGGGTTCTACCCTACATCACCAACACTCCGGAACCCGAAGCGGGCGAGAACTGATCCCTTTCGCTAGAAAGTGAAGCGCCAGACAGCTGGGTCATGTACTTCGACGGCACTTTCGCATGCGAGGGCGCGGGGGCTGGAGCCGTGCTCATCTCTCCCACTCAAGACAAGCTCTACTACGCCGTGCAACTCTACTTCCAGTGGGGCGAGAAGGTCTCCAACAACATCGTGAAGTACGAAGGTTTGATCGCCGGCTTTGGGGGTGAAGCGCCTCACCATCAAGGGTGACTCTCAGCTCCTCGTCAACTTCTCCATCAAGGTATACGAGCCAAAGGATGAGCACATGGAGGCATACCTCACGGAGGTACGCAAAATGGAGAAGCAATTCCTGGGCCTAGAACTGTAGCATGTGCCCCGCGGCACAAACAAGGAAGCAGACGATATCGCCAAGAGGGCGTCAAGGCGACAGCCGTAGGAGCCTGGCCTCTCCGAGGAGCGGCTCTTTAAGCCTTCAGTGGCCCCTCCGGCTGCGGAGCCTACGCCGCTTCAGGAGGAGCTCCCACCGCCACCAACCTCAGGAGCTCCCTCCTGCGGCCCGACCTCAGGAGCGTGCTTGCTCCTTGCGCTTGAAACTCGGGAGGGGTGCTAGACTGAAGAATTCAAGGCATACCTGCTGCGGGGGACACTGCCAGAGAAAGAGGAGGAAGTGGAGCGCGTGGCCCGGCAAGCTACAGCGTATTGCATCCAGGATGGTGAGTTGTACAGGAAACGGCCCAACGATGTTTCTTTGCGATGCATCTCCAGGAAGCAGGGGGCGAGCTGCTAGCTGACATACACGGCGGGGACTATGGGAATCACTCGTCGTCACACACCGTAGTTGGCAAGGCATTTCGCAGCGGATTCTACTGGCCCATGGCACTCAGCGATGCAAACCGAGCTGGTGAAATCCCGCGAGGCTTGCCAGTTCCATGCCAAGCAAATCCACCAGCCTACTGAAGGCCTCTAGACCATCCCACTCTCATGGCCGTTTGTGGTCTGGGGGCTGGATATCCTGGGTCCATTCCCTCGAGCGCTAGGGGGCTACCTCTACCTCTATGTCGCCATCGACAAGTTCACCAAATGGGCGGAGGTGGAAGCCGTCCACACCATCCCAGCTAGGTCGGCAATTAAGTTCATCAAGGGCCTAGTGAGCCGGTTTGGGGTCCCTAACCGCATCATCACTGATAACAGCTCGTAGTTCACTAGCAATCTCTTCAAGACATATTGTGCTGACCATGGAATGTAGATTTGCTACGCTTTAGTAGCGCACCCATGGAGCAACGGCCAAGCCGAGCGCGCCAACACGGAGGTCTTGAGAGGCCTCAATACCAGGACCTTCAAGAAGAAGATCGAGGCCTGCGGCAAGGGCTAGCACGACGAGGTCCAGTCCATGCCATGGTCCATCCGCACCACCGCCACCAAGCCAACAGGCGATATCCCGTTCTTCCTCGTCTATGGAGCAGAAGCGGTTCTCCCACACGAGGTCAGGCATCACTCCACGCGGGTCCTGGCATTTGATGAGATGCATCAGGACGCCATGTGGGGGATGGACCTTGTGCTAGGGGAGGAACGCCACCGTGAAGCCTTGCTCCGGGCGGCAAGGTACCAGTAGGCGCTGCGACGGTACCACTGTAGCAGCGTCCACTCCAGGACGCTCGAGGTGGGCGATCTTGTCCTGAGGCGGGTGCTCTCCAGGGAAGGGTTGCACATGCTCTCACCCATGTCGGAGGGCCCGTTTAGGATTGCCCGTGTCTCGAGGCCTGGCACCCTGCGCCTGGAGACACAGGACAGGATCCTCATCCAGAACGCCTGGTACATCCAGCACCTCCAGAAGTTCTACCCATGAAGCAAGGCCCAGTTCCTGTGAAGGTCTCCACTCGTGACACTCTCACATAATAATGAGTGGGGCTGTACATGCCCCGAACTCTCCGGAGTGCCGCCCTCGGGACTCGGGGGTCCCTCCCACGTCCTAGTGGCAGCACTTAGCTCCGTGCTGGTGATAAGACTAGACTAGGTGCTGGACGCGGCTATTCATTTGCTTTCTGTAGTTGGTTTGCCCCCCTTTTTATGGAATTTGGAGTTTTGGCGTTTCTCGATTGCTCGATTGAACCCTTTCTTTGCCCTACTTCCTCGCTTGGTTCTTTATTTTATGCCAGGGAGGGTGGCAATTGCCCGACGCTCTCCCTCACATGCCTCGCGTGGGGACTGGGCAGGTGTGTGCGCTCGCCTCTAGCTAAGTTACCCTTCTAAGTCTACATGGAGCACGAACATTATAACACAACACAAGAGAGATAAACATAGCACAAAGCAGCATAAGAACTGCAGTTCACTACACGCCCCCTGCGGGGCCCCATACTTGTTTTGGCACTACAGGAGGAAGGAAAGGACGAGCAAAAGCGGCTTCTACGGCGCGGATGCTCGCGAGGATCGGCCCCCCGGACTCAGCGGGAGCCCTCCTCGCGCTTCACCAGGGCGCAGCGATGGGACGACCCACCGCTGTCCTCGAAGCGAGCCCGACGACGTGCCAGCTGGTCATAGCCGCCACAGCTGGAGTTCTTGTCAAAGGAGGAGCTGCCGTCGCTGAACAAGCCGCGGCCGTCGCCTGGGGCAAGGCCGCCCTCGTCCTCGTCACGGCCATCACCAAGGCCGAGTACTCCGTCGCCCTCGCTGTCTTTAAGGTAGCACCCGACGCGGCGACCATCTTCCCTGAACACCCTCATGAAGAGGGTCGCGACCCGTTGTATTTGAAGTGGAAGGTGCACCGCCTGCCCAGGCCGCGCGCGGGCAAACGTCTGCCAGTCGCGGTCTAGGGCTACGTTGCCCGCGACGGAGACATCCACCGCGACCCACGAAGCCTTGCTGTAGTAGCCGTCGGCCTGCAGCCAGAGGCTGCTGGGACTCGAGGCCGGTAGCTCGACGACAAAGGAGCGCGGATGCTGAAGCCATGTGCCGGCCGGGTTCTCCGACCACACGACGAACTCCGGCATCACCTCCGCTGAGTCGAAGCGCGGCCAGGGAGGCCGGGCGACCATGGCGCGCCTCCCTTTGTGGACAGTACTGCCGCATCTGGGGCGGCTCCCGCCACGTGAGGGGGCGCCGCCACGGCCGCCAGGAACGGCGCCAGACCCCAAAGAAGTCCGACCGCGCCCCCGAGTGGTCCCGATAGGAGTCGCAGAGTGCTTGTGTGGGTGGCCACGACCCCGCTTGGTCGGCGGGGAGTCGGGCCCCTCTTGGCGCGCCTTCCCCTTCTCCGCAGCCATGAATCTCTTCGTCAGCGCCATGGGTGTCGCTGCAAGATGGCAAAGAAAAGAGGAAGAAAAGGAAGCAAGCTGGACGGAGGAAGATATGAGCAATGGGGGCTCCGCTCCTTCCTCATTTATCGCTAGAGGGAGGCCAACCGCCGGCCTGCACGATCTAAGGTAATGATGATTTTCTTCTTCTTGCAGCAGGGCCTCATCAAGTCTGGCAGTTGCCGAGGCATCATGGGGAAGCGGAGACGCCCATCAATCGCCACGCGTCAATCAAGGCCACATGCAATAGGGGCCCGCAGCACTCCGCACTTGACCCTTTGCTTCACCTCGACGCCAAGTTAGAGCGTCCCTTGGGCCCGGGGACTACCGTCGGCGTCCCGGGAACGGGGGTACCCACACATGCTTGCCTGCGGCCCAGGACGTGGCTCATCCAGCAGCCTAGTATGACCCATCTTCATCAACAACAACTTAAGACCCTCGCGAGGGGCCATGCCTCGCAAGGCGGACAACACCAAGACCTCCCGAGGGCAGCCTCCCTAGGCTGGCTCCCGAGGAGTGGAGATATCTATGCAAGGGGCACCTCACGAGGTTCATGTGACGTGAGCCATGATGACCAAGGCCAGGCGGGTGCCAATGGGTGCAGAGTACTCGTTTCCTCTTGGGTGCTAAAGGGACAAGTGCAGGCAAGAAGTCCCGAGGCATCAGGCAAAGGTTTCCATATCGGTGCAACAAGACCAAGACCAACAGGACGGTAAGACGGAGGTCATCGCGGAGCCCACGGCGGTGTCACCACCAGAGCCTTTGGCAGGCAAAGACCACCTTTTGTCAGGATAACATGTACTGGTTGTCCCCCTTCGAAATTGGCCGTTGTGGGATCCCTTCCCGCCTAAACATTTGGTAAGAAGACCGGGGACTCTATAAATAGGACTAGCCACCACCTTAGCAGAAGAGGGATCATTGAGTCCATCCTCACACACACAAGCTCACCGATCTCAAGAACACCTCTCCTCAAGAGGCTGTTCTTCCCTTGTACTAGTTCATCCTCATCCTACAAGACAATCCAGCAGACCACATTGGAGGAGGGTATTACACCACAACGGTGGCTCGAACCAGTATAAACTCTCGTGTCACTTGTTCCTTCGGTTCGGCGCGCTAGGCCTAAAGATCGTTGCGAGAGTGAGCATGAGAGAGAGAGAGAGAGATCTTCGTGTGCACCCCAGTGTTTGAGCCGCAAGGGTTTGCCAGAACCGATGATCCGACAGTCATCAAGGACATTTTCTAACCTACACAAGTTGTCTGCAATGGGGTTCTCTGTTCCCTTTGTATCAATAATATGCAAATCAAAATCTTGTAGCTAGATAACCCATCTAATAAGTCTAGGTTTAGCATCTTTCTTTTCCTTATGATATTTAATAGCAGCATGATCAGTGTGAATAGTTACTTTGGAATCAAGAATATAAGGTCTGAACTTATCACATGCAAATACAACTGCTGAAAATTATTTTTTAGTGGTAGCATAATTTCTCTGGGCACTGTCTAGAGTTTTACTAGAATACTGAATAACATTTAATTTCTCATCAATTATTTGTCCTAGAATAGCACCAGCAGCATAATCACTAGCATCACACATAATCTCAAAGGGTAAATTCCAATCAAGTGGCTAAACAATAGGTGCAGAAATCAAGGCTTTCTTAAGTATTTCAAATGCTTCTACACAATCATCATCAAAAACAAAAGGACCATCTTTTTGCAAGAGATTAGTAAGAGGCCTAGAAATTTTAGAGAAGTCTTCAATAAACCTTTTATAGAAACCAGGATGACCAAGGAAACTTCTTATACCTTTGATATGTTTAGGACACGGCATCTTTTCAATAGCATCTACTTTAGCTTTATCAACTTCAATACCTCTTTCAGAAATTTTATGCCCCAGGACAATACCTTCATTCACCATAAAGTGGCACTTCTCCCAATTCAAAACGAGATTAGTTTCTTCACATCTCTGCAAAACTCGATCAAGGTTGCTTAAGCAATCATCAGAAGAAGTTCCGTAAATAGAGAAATCATCCATGAAAATCTTTTCACGAAAAATTAGAGAATATATCAGTCATACATCTTTGAAAGGTAGCAGGTGCATTGCATAAACCAAAAGGCATACGTCTATAAGAAAAGGTACCGAAAGGGCAAGTAAAAATGGTTTTGTATGGATCATCTTTTGATCAATAAAAGGTAGAAGGTAATGATATTTTCTAGTTTTAATTTGCGGAAATCAATTACCATTCTATAGCGTGTAAACATTCTTTGTGGAATCAATTCATTCTTATCATTAGGAACAATAGTAATACCCCCTTTCTTAGGTACACAATGAACATGACTTACCCATTGACTATCAGCAATAGGATAAATTGTACGTGCCTCCAATTTAGGATGTAACCGTTGTTGATGTATTACACAATGAACATGACTTACCCATTGATTATCCATGAAAAGCTTTAGTATTTCATTCCTTACCACTTCTGTCGTCTTAGGATGTAACCGTTGTTGATGATCAACAACTGGTTTAGCATCTTTCTCCAATTTAATTTGTGCTAACATAGAGTGGGACTAATGCCCTTAAGATCATTGAGAGTATATCCAATAGAGGCACAGTGCTTCTTTAGATTTTTCAATAATTTCTTTTCTTCATGCTCTCAAAGGTTAGCACTAATAATAACAGGATATATCTTTTTTTCATCAAGATAAGCATATTTCAGAGTACCAGGTAATTTTTTAAGCTCAAACACGGGATCACCCTTAGGTGGAGGAGGATCGCCAAGGATTTCAACAGGAAAATTGTGTTTCAAAATAGGTCCTTGATTAAAGAATACTTCATCTATTTCTTTTCTTTCATTCATAAACATATCATTTTCATGATCTAACAAATACTGTTATAAAGGATCAATAGGAGGCATGACAATAGAAGCAAGACCAATAGTTTCATCCTTACTAGGCAATTCTTTATAATGGGGTTGTCTATGAAATTTAGAGAAATTAAAATCATGAGACATATCCAATAACCCAATAGTAACAATGTCTTTCTCGTAATCTATCTTAGCATTAACAGTATTCAAGAAAGGTCTACCAAATCTAATGGGACAAAAGTTTTCTTGTGGGGAACCAAGAACAAGAAAATTAGTGGGATATTTTATCTTCCCACACAAGACTTCAACATCTCTAACAATCCCAATTGGTGATATAGTTTCTCTATTAGCAAGCTTAATAGTAACATCAATGTGTTCTATCTCAGCAGGTGCAATATCATTCATAATTTCTTTGTATAAGGTATAAGAAATTGCACTCACACTAGAACCCACATCACATAAGCCATGATAACAGTGATCTCCAATTTTAACAGAAACAACATGCATCCCAACAACAGATCTATGTTAATCTTTCATATGGGTTTAGCAATTCTACCAGCTTCATCACATAAGTAAATAACATGCCCATAAAAATTATCAACCAAGAGACCTTTAACCATATCAATACTAGGTTCAACTTTAATTTGCTCAGAGGGTGTACATGTTTTAGCATAACTCTTATGAACCACAGTTGAAGCTTTAGCATGATCCTTTATTCTAATAGAGAAATGTGGTTTCTCAATATAAGCAGTAGGAACAATAGGATCAACATTATAAGTAATAGTTCCTTCTTGAACTTTAATTGGTTCTACTACTTTAACTTCAACGGGAGGATGTTATTTAAACCACTTCTCCTTAGGGAGATCAACATGAGTAGCAAAACATTCACAAAAAGAAGCTACTATATTAGAGTCAAGTCCATATTTAGTGCGAAAATCACGAAAAGCATTTGCATCTATAAAAGATTTAACACAATCAAACTTAAGGTTTATACCTGACTCTTTACCTTTGTCGAGATCCCAATCTTCAGAGTTGCATTTAATTCTTTCCAATAAATCCCATTTGAATTCAATATCCTTCTTCATATAGGAACCAGTACAAGAAGTATCGAGCATGGATCGGTCATTATGAGAAAGCCGAGCATAAATTTTTTGAATAATAATTTCTCTTGAGAGCTCTTGATTAGGGCATGAATATAACATTGACTTATGCCTCCCCCAAGCTTGAGTGATACTTTCTCCTTCATGAGGCCTAAAATTATATATATATAATTCCGATCACGATGAACCAGATGCATAGGATAAAACTTCTGATGAAATTCCAATTTCAATCGGTTGTAGTTCCATGATCCAATATCATCTAATAGCCTATACCATGTAGATGCATTTCCCTTCAGAGATAAAGGGAATACATTCGTCTTGACAACATCCTCGGGCATACCTGCAAGCTTAAATAATCCACAAACTTCATCCACATAGATTAGGTGCATATCAGGATGTAATGTTCCATCTCCTGCATAAGGATTAGCTAGCAGTTTCTCAATCATACCCGAAGGAATTTCATAATAAATATTTTCAGTAGGTGTAGTATGTTGAGGAGCAAGTAATTGTGGTTCCAGTCGAGGTGAAGATACCCCGAACAAACCCCTCAAAGGATTATTTTCCATAGTAACAAGTGACAATAAATTTCAGCACACTATATAAATGTTTCCTTACGAAATTCCGCTTACCAAAGGCGCTTCACTCCCCGGCAACGGCGCCAAAAAAGAGTGTTGATGACCGACAAGTATAAGGGATCTATCGTATTCCTTTCGATAAGTAAGAGTGTCGAACCCAACGAGGAGCAGAAGGAAATGACAAGCGGTTTTCAGCAAGGTATTCTCTGCAAGCACTGAAATTATCGGTAACAGATAGTTTTGTGATAAGATAAATCGTAATGGGTAACAAGTAATAAAAGTAAACAAGGTGTAGCAAGGTGTCCCAATCCTTTTTGTAGCAAAGAACAAGCCTGGACAAACTCTTATATATAGCAAAGCGCTCCCGAGGACACATGGGAATTGTTGTCAAACTAGTTTTCATCATGCTCATATGATTCACGTTCGTTACTTTGATAATTTGATATGTGGGTGGACCGGCGCTTGGGTGCTGCCCTTCCTTGGACAAGCCTCCCACTTATGTTTAACCCCTCCCGCAAGCATCCGCAACTATGAAAGAAGAATTAAGGTAAACCCAACCATAGCATGGAACATATGGAGCCAAATCAGCCCCTTACGAAGCAACACATAAACTAGGGTTTAAGCTTCTATCACTCTAGCAACCCATCATCTACTTATTACATCCCAATGCCTTCCCCTAGGCTCAAATAATGGTGAAGTGTCATGTAGTCGATGTTCACATAACACCATTAGAGGAGAGACAACATACATCTCATCAAAATATTGAACGAATACCAAATTCACATGATTACTTATAACAAGACTTCTCCCATGTCCTCGGGGAACAAACATAACTACTAAAAAAGAATATTCATAATCAAGATCAGAGGAGTATTAATTATCATTAAGGATCTGAAAATATAATCTTCCACCGAATAAACCAACTAGCATCAACTATAAGGAGTAATCAACACTACTAGCAACCCACAGGTACTAATCTGAGGTTTTGGTACCCAGATCGAATACAAGAGATGAACTAGGGTTTGAGAGGAGATGGTGCTGGTGAAGATGTTGATGGAGATTGACCCCTCTTGATGAGAGGATCGATGGTGATGACGATGGCAACGCTTCCCCCCCCCCCCCCGAAGGGAGGTTTCGCCGGCAGAACAGCTCCGCCGGAGCCCTAGATTGATTCTGCCCAGGTTCCGCCTCGAGATGACGGCGCTTCATTCCAAAAGCTTCCTTCTGATTTTTTTCCAGGTCAAAACACACCATATAGCCAAAGATGGGCACCGGAGGCCTGCTAGGGAACCACAAGGACGGGGGGCGCACCCAGGGGGGTAGGGCGCGCCCTCCAACCTTGTGGATGGCTGGTGGCCCCCTCTGGTACTTTGTTTGCCCAATATTATATATATATGTATATATATATATATATATATATATTCCAAAAACATGCTCTGTGAAGTTTGATCACTTTTGGAGTTGTGCAGAATAGGTCTTTATTATTTGCTCCTTCTCCAATCCAGAATTCCAGCTGCCGGCATTCTCCCTCTTCATGTAAACCTTATAAAATAAGAGAGAATAGGCATAAGTATTGTGATATAATGTGTAATAACATCACATAATGCAATAAATATCAATATAAAGGCATGATGCAAAATGGACGTATCACCGCACATGCTTTAGTCCGGCCTTAACACCGGGGGTTGTATTCGGCCATGCACATTTCAAGTCCGAACACCTATAGGGAACAATTTGGCGTCCCGAATATTGCATTATATGCATCGGCTCCGAATCATGTCTTTGGTCTATAGTTGGGTTGCCCGGCTCCTGTGCTTACCACCCTGTGTTATATGAGGGGCTGGTCTATGTCGAGCCGCGTGGAAAAGGCACCGTAGTCCGGATAGCCGCACACGCACAAGGGGCTAGTACTTAGCTCCACAACCAAACTCCTATGGCTAAGTGAATGTAATAAAACCGCATAGTCCGATTGCCTGGTTCACCTTGTGGACACCTCCTTTATGGACCAAGACGTTGGATAAAGTATGGTCACACGTTACGCCGAACACCCCTGTAGCATCTACATGGGGGCTGAAACCGACGACTGGCAACTTTCAGAAATAGAACAATAAACTGCCGCACAGGAGGAAACATCGCTTGAAACAAAAAGCGCAAACTTAGATATATAGACAACCCGAACATAGTTTGTACAACCTGAACACACTCAATCAAATATTACGTCCTTAGAACATTGGCCCTCTATCATTCGGGCTCCTTCTAGGACGTCATCAAATTACTTCTCCGGCTTCCGATGATCTTTTCCATCGGGCGGGCCTGCGATTGCCACTTCGGTGGCCTTCATCTTTTCCCATTGCATCTTGACACAGGCGAAGGCCATCCGAGCACCCTCTATGCGGGCCAAGTGCTTCACATCATCACTCTGAGGCCACGCGTCGACAAGCCGCTTCACCAAACTGAAGTAGCTGGTAGGAATCGGCTCGGCCAGCCAGAGTTGGACTATTAGGTCGTTCATGGCCAAGCACGCCACCCTATGCAGCTCTGTCAACTGCTTCAACTGGTCGTTCAGAGGTGTCGGGTGTTCCAACATGAGAAATTGCAACCAAAACAGCTTCTTGATCGAGTTCCACTCTTGGGGTCGGAAGAATTGTGTGGCATGGGCGACACTCTTCGAAAGATCCGCAAACGGGCCTGGAGAACTCCACACTCGGGTGAGCAAATCATACCTCTGACCTTCAAAGATACTCTGCAAAAGAAAGGCCCGACCAACCGCTATCTGCCTCGCCTGATGGATCTCTTCGCGAGCACTCTGGGACTTGATCCGTGCCTCTTTGGCATCATGAAGAGCCTTGGAAAGTTCGGACGACTGGGCAGAAGTCTTCTCCTCCAAAGTTTCACATTTGTTGATGGCATGCTTAAGCTCCTTCTCGACTTCGGCCACCCGAGCTTCATGTTGCTGGCAGGCAGCTTGCTCGGTCTTCAGTTCTGTAGCCGCTTTGTCAGCGGCTGCCTTATTCGCCTCCACCTCTTTCTTGGCCTATGCGAGGGCACCTTTGAGGGTCTTGACCTCGGCTGTGCCAACTATGCTCATAATAAAAAACATTCTCTGATTTAACCTCTTATATACATATCACTTTTGATATACAACTAAATTTTTAACATCGTACGCATACCTTGCGTCTTATCGAACCGCTTGTTAATGCGGCCGAGTTACTCATGTGCCACCTGAAGCTTTCGATTGAGTTCAGAAACCTCCGTGGCATGGGGGGTTGCTGCCAACATGGAGGCCTATTACAATATCAGCACAATTTGTTACTCACCTGGATACTATGTGGATCCTCTGTCTGGTTTCTTCTATACCGGACAGAGTCTCAGGGGCTATTGTCTGTATACATGATTACTTGTCTATATGAATGGTTTTTAGAACATTAAATCGCATACCTCAAAGCCTGTCAGTAGGCTGCAAAAGGCTTCATTCAGTCCATTTTTAGTGGACTGAACCTTCTCCATAACCGCACCCTGATGGGTGCGGTGATCCTCCACAACGGAAGCACCTTGCAGTGCTTCCTCCAGAGCGTTTGGCACCTCCGGGTTAGTGGAGGGTGCTGATGGAACTCATGTTCCTCCCCCCTCTTTCGAAGGGGGAAGCTTCTCCGATCCCGGAGCCAGGTTAGTCTCCAGAATGGTGTTCGGCTGGGGCCCGAATTGTTGGGGGTCCCCACCATCGGTTGTCATAGGGGTCGCCTCCCCTTGGTCTTTGGCGATTGAGGTATTGACCTCGGGCGCTCTCTCGACGGTCTCATTTGCCCCGTCTCAACTAGGAGAGGCCCTTTGGGATGATTGTCGGTGGGAACGACACCTATGGGATCACAGGGAACCCTTCTATGGTCGGTGGACGTGGGGTCATGAGAAGAGCAGGTTTAGGAGCTAGCACACAGATCATTTACCCAGGTTCGGGCCGCAAGGATGCGTAAAACCCTAGTCCTGCTTTGGTGGATGTATTGAGTGTTCTTGAGCTTTCTGAACTAGCTACGGTGGTCGTGCCCTCCCAAAAAGCTGAATCCCTCTCCTGGTTGCCTTGGGCCTCCTTTTATAGGAAAAAGGGGCTGCCACAGTGGCACACAGGAGGTGGAAAGGCCTACAGTGCGCGAGCTTATCGCAAGACATTACGGGACAAAGCACATTAAATGCGCTACGTAGGTGTGCATTAGCTTTATCGGGGACGGGAACGAGGCCCATCCCGTCCATCGCCGCTTCGCCTCGCTTCGACACGCGCCCAGACCAGCGATGCACGCATCACCATGTAGGCAGGCAAGCAGCTGAGGTGGCGCGGTGGTAGGGCCTTCATGAAGATCTGCATGCCACCACACATGTGCTTGCTGATTTGGCCTGGAAGCTGCATGTTGCCACGCAGGTGCCTGCCCAGCTGGTTGGGCTGGCAGCTGCATGCGAACAGCAGTGAAGTCTTGGCTGATGCGGGCCTGGTAGTGGCCCTGCTGATGCCCTCGGCAAGGGTCTTGCCGAGGGCCCGTCAAGGGTCTTGCCGTGGCGTTGCTGTCATCCCTGGCAAGGGTCCTGCCGGGGGTCTTGTGGACTTCCTCGGCTAGGATCCTGCCGAGGGTCGCCATCTTCTAATCCTCATCTGATTGTGTGTTTATGATCTTGACGAAGATTTGCATGCCACCACAGAGGCGCCTCCCGAGCCATGGTTCCAACGCAGTTGGTTAGCTTGGAGCCGGTGGGCTCAAGGGTGGCTCACTCCGCTGGCATTGGGCAAGTTGCCTCTGCAAGGCTTTTGTCGGGTCTTCGGGGGGCCACCTCGGCAAGGACCTTGCTGCGGGAGTCCACCTCGCCCTCTTGCCCTCCTGCGCTTCTAGTCTTGGCATTGCCTTGGTTGTCTTGTGCTTTGCCTTCTCTCTGGCTTCCCTCCTCTGCCCTGCTAAGTGTGGCCGTGGCGCGTGGCTCTGACTACCTGTGCACAAGTAAAGGGTTCAAAAGGGGAGCCCCTACTTTTGTACACCGACAGGAGCCCCCGGTCCTGGGCCATACATAAGCGTGACGCATTGTTGGGCCAGGCCCAGAACGGTGCGCGGGCAGATGGGGCGGATTTTACCGTAATAACTTCTCGTCCGCTGCGCCTCCCCACGACCCGTGTTGAACACGCGACGTGGAGGGTCATGCGTGACGTGTGGGTCATGCATGGGGCGGTTCTCGCACGCATGCATCACATCATGGTAAAGAGGCAGCCCGCGCCTTCCCCATAAAAAAGGAAACGGCCACGGGCACGCTGCCCATTTACCCCCTGCGTCTTCTCCAATCTCAGAGCCGTCGTTCCTTCATTCTTCCTCAAACCCTTGCTCGCCGCTGCCGTACCTTTGCTTCCCTTTCCCTTCCACCGCTCGCAGCCGCCATGGCACCCAAGACTGGCAAGGGCAAGGGAGCGGCCAAGAATGCCGGAGGGGCAGAGCCGCCGGAGAAGGAGTTTGCGGCATGGCGGACGGAGCTCGCCTACTTTCCCTCGACGGTCGACGCGGCCCACCTTCCAGAAAACTTCAAGACGCTGTGGGGGGTCAAGACAGGGGGATAGATGACGAGGCACCCTCCCACACGTGTCATCCCCGCCAACTGCGGCAAAGCCGCCCCGAATCGGTATCCGTTCTTTGTCGATTACTTCTCCTGCGGCCTCTGCCCCCCTTTCTCCGATTTCTTCAATGACATCATGCATACCTTCAGGTTCCACCTCCTGGATTTTACCCCAAATGTCGTGGCGTGCATGGCTCTCTTCGCCCATCTCTGCGAGGGCTTCGCCGGAGTGCATCCCAACACGGCGCTCTTCCGCCACTACTTCTTCCCTCGGATCCAGCATGGAGGTGCCATCTCCAGTTGTGTCGCCTGGATCCCGAGGTCCAAGTGGACATACCCGGAGGGTGCTCAAAAGGAGAGGTGGGAGGAGTGGCGGGGCCGGTGGTGCTGGATTGAAGAGGAGGATCCACAAGAGTTCTACCGGGTTCGCCAGGCGCCGCCGGTTCGCGGAAACGATTGGAGCAGTGTCGATGCCGATGATGCGAAGCTCACGATCGCCACCACCAGGATTCTTCGCCTTATCGAGGCCGGGCTCACCCTTGAGATGATCGGGGCGGATCTCATCCGCCGCCGAATTGCTCCATTGCATAACAAGGGGAGGCCGACCTGGTTCTTCAGGAACGCGGCGGACATCATGCGACTCCGCCCTGGCCTCGACCACAACTTCACCGTGTTGGCCCACGCCCACTTCTGCCAGCGGATCTTCCAGCTCGATGTGGACCGCGACGGCAATGCCGAGAAGTCCTGCAAGGCTGCGGAGGCCAGCAAGGTCGTCAAGGGGCCTTTGTTTAGGTTGCCGGCAGGGGTGGTCCCGCTGAGCAACAACTCGCGCCAGACCGACATCATCGCCATGATGCCAGACTGCAACACGCACGGCCCCGTCTGAAACTGGGTCGCGCCGCCAGAGGAGTGGGTGCGGGAGTTTTTTGACACCCTGGAGGAGAAGTACATCCGCGAGGATCCGTGGCTCATCCAGGGCACCACCCAGGCGAGCTGGACTACGTCGCCGCCAGGGCGGCGGAGGCGGAGCTCGCCAGGGAGGCCTGCAGCGCCGGCGGCGTGGAGGACAAAGCCGCAGCGGTCGTAGAAGAGAAGGAGCTCGCCCAGTGGGCGGAGTCTGGAGGAGAAGTTTTTTGACACCCTGGAGGAGAAGTACATCCGCGAGGATCCGTGGCTCATCCAGGGCACCGCCCAGGCGAGCTGGACTACGTCGCCGCCAGGGCGGCGGAGGCGGAGCTCGCCAGGGAGGCCTGCAGCGCCGGCGGCGTGGAGGACAAAGCCGCAGTGGTCGTAGAAGAGAAGGAGCTCGCCCAGTGGGCGGAGTCTGCTGGGGAGGCCAGCAGCGCCGGCAATGGGGCTCCTCTTATTGGAGACGACGACGAGCCGTCCAAGGAGGAGGCTGAAGCTGTCGAGCCCCCAGCCACTGGGAATGGGCGAGTCCTGCGACGGGCCACCTCCGGCGAGCCGGTTAGGCCCGACAGCATGATATGTCTCCAACGTATCTATAATTTTTGATTGCTCCATGCTATATTATCTACTGTTTTGGACATTATTGGGCTTTATTATCCACTTTTATATTATTTTTGGGACTAACCTATTAACGGGAGGCCCAACCCAGAATTGCTATTTTTTTTGCCTATTTTAGGGTTTCGACAGAAAGGAATACCAAACGGAGTCCAAACGGAATGAAACCTTCGGGAACGTGATTTTTGGAACGAACAAGATCCAGGAGACTTGGACCATATGTCAAGCAACCAATAGGGAGGCCACGAGGTAGGGGGCGCGCCTACCCCCCCTCAGGCGCGCCCTCCACCCTCGTGGGCCCCCTGTTGCTCCACCGACGTACTTCTTCCTCCTATATATACCTACGTACCCCCAAACGATCAGATACGGAGCCAAAACCCTAATTCCACCACCGTAACTTTCTATATCCGCGAGATCCTATCTTGGGGCCTGTTCCGGGGCTCCGCCGGAGGGGGCATCGATCACGGAGGGCTTCTACATCAACGCCATAGCCTCTCCGATGAAGTGTGAGTAGTTTACCTCAGACCTTAGGGTCCATAGTTATTAGCTAGATGGCTTCTTCTCTCTTTTCGGATTTCAATACAAAGTTCTCCCCATCTCTTGTGGAGATCTATTCGATGTAATCTTCTTTTGCGGTGTGTTTGTTGAGACCGATGAATTGTGGGTTTATGATCAAGTTTATCTATGAACAATATTTGAATCTTCTCTGAATTCTTTTATGTATGATTGGTTATCTTTGCAAGTCTCTTCGAATTATCAGTTTGGTTTGGCCTACTAGATTGATCTTTCTTGCAATGGGAGAAGTGCTTAGCTTTGGGTTCAATCTTGCGGTGTCCTTTCCAAGTGACAGTAGGGGCAGCAAGGCACGTATTGTATTGTTGCCATCGAGGATAACACGATGGGGTTTTCATCATATTGCATGAGTTTATCCCTCTACATCATGTCATCTTGCTTAAGGCGTTACTCTGTTCTTATGAACTTAATACTCTAGATGCATGCAGGAGTAATAGTAGTAGATGCATGCAAGAGTCGGTCTACTTGTCTTGGACGTGATGCCTATATACATGATCATACCTAGATATTCTCATAACTATGCTCAATTCTGTCAATTGCTCAACAGTAATTTGTTCACCCGTCGTAAAATACTTATGCTGTTGAGAGAAGCTACTAGTGAAACCTATGGCCCCTGGGTCTATCTTCATCATATTAATCTTCCAATACTTAGTTATTTTCATTGCTTTTATTTTACTTTGCATCTTTATCATAAAAATACCAAAAATATTATCTTATCATATCTATCAGATCTCACTCTCGTAAGTGACCGTGTAGGGATTGACAACCCCTTATCGCGTTGGTTGCGAGGATTTATTTGTTTTGTGTAGGTGCGAGGGACTCAAGCGTAGCCTCCTACTGGATTGATACCTTGGTTCTCAAAAACTGAGGGAAATACTTACGCTACTTTGCTGCACCACCTTTTCCTCTTCAAGGGAAAACCAACGCAAGTGCTCAAGAGGTAGCAAGAAGGATTTCTAGCGCAGTTGCCGGGGAGGCTCACGCAAAGTCAATTCAAAATTTTATTTCCCGTCAACAAGCCATTTCTGGCGCCGTTGCCGGGGAGGTTTACGGAAAAGTTAACATACCAAGTACCCATCACAAACCCCTATCTCCCGCATTACATTATTTGCCATTTGCCTCTCATTTTCCTCCCCCCCCACTTCACCCTTGCCGTTTTATTCGCCCTCTCTCTCTCTCTCTCTATCCTCCCTCTCTTCCTCTTTTTGCCTCTTTTTGCCCGTTTCTTGTTTTCTTCTGTGTTGGATTGCTTGCTTGTCTCGATGGCTCTTCCCCAATTTGGTGACCTTCACCTTAAAAGGTTAGAAGAAATCGAAAGCAACGTTAGGAGTTTTCTGGTCTTGCAATTTGAGCATAATAGTTTCTTTAGAAACGAGCTTAAAGAACAAAAAAGCTTTATGAGTTATATGAATAAAGAGCTCGATGATATGTCTAAAGAATTTGAGGGTTTGAGATCCCAAATTACTTGTCTTGAGAAGTTAATAGATGAAGTTTCGGATAAGCAGGCTACCTTAGTTAATAAGATGGCCGCTAAACCGGAAGACCATGATAATGAAGATGAAGATCTAAAAGTTATTGATGTGTCCCCTATTAAATCTTTGATTTGCAATATGAATCTTGATAATAATGGGACTGAATATGATCCACCTTTACCTAGAAGGCATTCCAAAAATTAGAAGTTTTTAGATCATGATGCTAAATTTGATAAAAGTGGGATTGAAGAGATCAAAACTCTAGATGTTAATGAACCTACTATTTTAGATTTCAAGGAATTTAATTATGATAATTGCTCTTTGATAGATTGTATTTCCTTGTTAAAATCCATGCTAAATTCTCCTCATGCTTATAGTCAAAATAAAGTTTTTACCAAACATAT
Organism: Triticum aestivum; assembly: GCF_018294505.1. Lineage (NCBI taxonomy): Eukaryota > Viridiplantae > Streptophyta > Magnoliopsida > Poales > Poaceae > Triticum > Triticum aestivum. The sequence continues at coordinate 371,845,297 of NC_057809.1, read as the reverse complement.
CGTTGATGCTTTGATGCATTCTTATGAAGAAAACCTTGAGTTGGAAGTTTCTATCCCTAGAAATACTTTATGATGATTGGGAACCAACTATCAAAATTAAAATTAAAGATCATGAATGCTATGCTTTGTGTGATTTGGGTGCTAGTGTTTTCACGATTCCAAAGACTTTGTGTGATTTGTTAGGTTTCCGTGATTTTGATGATTGCTCTCTAAACACGCACCTTGCGGATTCCACTATTAATAAACCTATGGGAAGAATTAATGATGTTCTTATTGTTGCAAATAGGAATTATGTGCCCGTAGATTTTATCGTTCTTGATATAGATTGCAATCCTTCATGTCCTATTATTCTTGGTAGACCTTTCCTTAGAACGATTGGTGCAATTATTGATATGAAGGAAGGAAATATTAGATTATAGTTTCCTTTAAGGAAAAGCATGGAACACTTTGCTAGAAAGAAAATTAAATTACCTTATGAATCTATTATGGGAGCCACTTATGGATTGCCTACCAAAGATGGCAATACCTAGATCTATCCTTGCTTTTTATGCCTAGCTAGGGGCGTTAAGCGATACCGCTTATGGATCTATTTTTATTTCTTGCTTTTTGATCCTGTTTAGTCATAATAAATTTATGTAGCCTAAGTTTTGGTTGTGTTTTTTGTGTTTAATTAGTGCTTGTGCCAAGTAGAACCGTTGGGAAGACTTGGGGAAAGTCTTTTTAATCTTGCTGTAAAAAACAAAAACTTTAGCACTCATGAGAACTGCTGTCATTTTTATTTGGAAAGTGCTATTTAGTTAATTATTTTTGCAGATGATTAATAGATAAATTCCTCACGTCCAGCAATTTATTTTAGAATTTTTGGGGTTCCAGATCGTGCGCTAGCTACAGATTACTACAGACTGTTCAGTTTTTGACAGATTCTGTTTTTCGTGTGTTGTTTGCTTATTTTGATGAATCTATGGCTAGTAAAATAGTTTATAAACCATAGAGAAGTTAGAATACAGCATATTTATCACCAATATAAATAAAGAATGAGTTCATTATAGTACCTTGAAGTGGTATTTTGTTTTCTTTCGCTAACGGAGCTCACGAGATTTTCTACTTTAAGTTTTGTGTTGTGAAGTTTTCAAGTTTTGGGTAAAGATTTGATGGATTATGGAACAAGGAGTGGCAAGAGCCTAAGCTTGGGGATTTCCATGGCACCCCCAGGATAATCTAAGGACACCTAAAAGCCAAATCTTGGGGATGCCCCGGATGGCATCCCCTCTTTCGTCTACTTCTATCGGTAACTTTACTTGGAGCTATATTTTTATTCACCACATGATACGTGTTTTGCTTGGAGCGTCTTGTATGATTTGATTCTTTATTTTTTAGTTTACCACAATAATCCTTGCTGTACACACCTTTTTAGAGAGACACACATGATTCGGAAATTATTAGAATAATCTATGTACTTCACTTATATCTTTTGAGTTATATTGTTTTGCTCTAGTGCTTCACTTATATCTTTTAGAGCACGGTGGTGGATTTGTTTTATAGAAACTATTGATCTCTCATTATTCACTTAGATTATTTTGAGAGTCTTAAATAGCATGGTAATTTGCTTAAATAATCCTATATGCTTGGTATACAAGATTAATAATAAAATTCTCTTATGAGTGTGTTGAATACTATGAGAAGTTTTGATACTTGATAATTGTTTTGAGATATGGAGATGATGATATTAGAGTCATGCTAGTTGAGTAGTTGTGAATTTGAGAAATACTTGTGTTAAAGTTTGTGATTCCCGTAGCATGCACGTATGGTGAACCGTTATGTGATGAAGTCGAAGCATGATTTATTTATTGATTGTCTTCCTTATGAGTGGCGGTCGGGGACAAGCGATGGTCTTTTCCTACCAACCTATCCCCCTAGGAGCATGCCCGAAATACTTTGCTTTGATAACTTGCAGATTTTTGCAATAAGTATATGAGTTCTTTATGACTAATGTTGAGTCCATGGATCATACGCACTCTCACCCTTCCACCATTGCTAGCCTCTCTAATACTGCACACCTTTCGCCTGTATCATACACCCACCATATACCTTCCTCAAAACAACCACCATACCTACCTATCATGGCATTTCCATAGCCATTCCGAGATATATTGCCATGCAACTTTCCACTGTTCCGTTTACTATGACACGCTCCATCATTGTCATATTGCTTTGCATGATCATGTAGTTGACATCGTATTTGTGGCAAAGCCACCGTTCATAATTCTTTCATACATGTCACTCATGAGTCATTGCATATCCCGGTACACCGCCGGAGGCATTCACATAGAGACATATTTTGTTCTAAGTATCGAGTTGTAATTCTTGAGTTGTATGAAAATAAAAGTGTGATGATCATGATTATTAGAGCATTGTCCCAGTAAGGAAAGGATGATGGAGACTATGATTCGCCCACAAGTCGGGATGAGACTCTGGACGAAAAAAAGAGGCCATAAAAAGAGAGAAGGCCCAAATAAAAAAATGAGAGAAAAAGAGAGAAGGGAGAATACTACTATCCCTTTACCACACTTGTGCTTCAAAGTAGCACCATGATCTTCATGATAGAGAGTCTCCTTTGTTATCTGTCACACCCTGATTTTCATGCCACAACACTTAAGCTAATAAATCATGATAAAGTGTGGTTTGACAAAAACTTTTGCATCAATTGGCTTTTATTTGGAGTTGGTTTTCTCTCTGTGTTTTTCAAGTGCTCTTTAAAGTCAACACAACTCCCCCTCCCATACTTCATCTCCTTGCTCCAAACTTCTGCCCAATGATCATGCCATGTGTATAGTGCAATATAGTATTTTCTTACAAAAATAATTTGGCCAAATAGTATTTTCAAAAATTAGTTTTCCAAAAACCCCTGAATTGAGGTTTGCACTACAAGTACTTGATTTGGGGTATGACAAATATTTAAAAGAGAATATTTGAAACCTATTAGATATAGGATTCCCATAAACCACAAAAATATAATTTTAAAAGTCCTATTTTATTTAAAAGCTTTTTCTTAAGGCCAGAAATGGTCTTTAATAGGGAAAAATTATTTTATTGTTTCAGAAATATTTGAGAAAAATCAGGGAAACTCAGTGGACATATATTTTCCATATATATGAGTTTCAACACATGGTCATGATCAAAATATTGGACAAAACCTCCCAAAACCATTTCGGCCCATTTCAAGGATTCGAAATATTTCTACAAGAAATATCTTCCAATAAATCTAGGAAAATTCTAGCATGTCACATATGACATTTTTGATGATCTTGCCAAGTCTCAAGTCATGGAGAATAGCATAACCCCATGAAACCCTCTCAAAAGCATTTCTGCCCTTTTTCAAGTTTGAACAACTTTGCACTGTCAAAGATGTCCAAATGCTCACAAACTTGGTGCACATGCTCAAATGGTGTAATAATGCATCTAGACCAAATGGCACAAGTTGGAGAGAATGTTATATTGGTCAAAGTGCCCCAAAACACTCTCTGTCCAGAACCAAATTTGAACAAGTTTACATTGGCAACTTTATCATTTTGATCTCAACTTTTGTGGACATGTTCAGAACCTCAAATGATGACACTACACTAAGTGGTGCATCAAGGAGAATAGATTTGCATGGCTAAATCTTGGAAAGTCCATTTCTGTTGATTTCTAGGGTTTACAAAAGTTGCACTAGCAACTTTGCCCAAATGAGCTGAAATTTTGTAGAACACCCTATTTCTAAGTGCCATTCCATCCTGTTAAATATCATGGCAAGTGGGATTAATTTTCTTGCCCAAACCAACAACAAACACCTTCTGTCATTTTTCCAAAATCATCATTTTGACCTCTTCCACTAATCTCCATGAGCCCAAGTTTTTACCACAGCTGCCCCAGGTCACCTCCTACCTCCAGTAGCTCACCCTTTTCCAAAGCTCAATGATTGAGGGGTAAAAACCTCTGTCTCCCTCTCTGGACAACCGTTTTCTCTCTCTCCCTCAACCTCCCTCCTCTCCTACTAGCTCTCTAGGGCATCCCATGCCACTCCTACATTGTTTACTCACCCCCAAAACCCCCAGACACAAAAGGACATGCTCATGGCACATAAACAATGCCAGTGCATGCAGAGCTCGTGCTCTGGAGCACGCTACAGTGCTCTCCTGCACTGTAGCTCACCCATGCCAACGGCATACGACAACCTTGGGCGTCGGGGTGATGTCTCCCGAGGTGGCCTCGGCGTCCGGGACACGGCACGCTGCCGGACCCCTCCAGAACCTCTCTCCTCTCCCCTCTATAGGCTCACACGAGCGCGTCCGTGGACACTGCTCACGATGCACCACGGCCACGCCCATATAAGCTACTCCCGACCTTTTATCTGGACTCTCATCGCTCTCCCTCTCCCTCCCATGCTCTCTTTCCCTCTCCATGGCCGCCATGGTCGCCGCCTGCCTCCGCCCCGCTCCGGTGAACCAGAGCCTCCCCTCCTCTCCTTTTACCACCAGGGGAAGCGTCGCAGGACGGCGGAGCCCTCCCGCTCCTTCTCCCCCTGCCCTTGTGCTCACGGAGTCGCACCCATCCACTCCAGACACCGCCCGCCATCGCTAGGGTCGCCGTCGCCCCAGATCCTCCCATACCGAGTCCGCCGGTGCACCGGACGCCACCGGGGACGGCCGGAGTCGCTGGGGATCAACGCCGGCGTGTGCTCGGCCTCGCCTCCCCTGACACTCCTCTGCCTCAGGCGCAAGGTAGAGGACGACCACCCCGCCAGCTGGCAGGGGGCCCGCCTGTCAGCAGCAGAGGCGACCGAGCCGGCCCACCAGTCGGGTTAAGTGGACACAGCTTCGCGCTAATCCGCTTGCCCCGCTGGGTGGCGCCCTCCCGCAGTGCGCCTTCGGCGTCACCTCCTCCCTCGCGCAGCTGAGCCACTGGGCCGAGCCCAGTAGGCGCTGTTTAGCTGGGCTTCGCCCAGTGCGCTTTATAAGGTTGACTCCTTTTCTTCCTTTTCTTTTCTAGAAATGTTGTAAAATCCATAATCAATTCATTTCAAGTCCAAATTAGGTGATTCAAATTTCTAGTGACTCCATAATCATGATCTATCACATGGTTCTATTTGCACATTTTTCCAGAAACTTTCTCTTCAGAAATATTTATCAAAATCCTATTTTTGTATTTCTGTGTTAAACTTTAGAAAATCACAGAGAACACGAAATTGATCCAAATGCAATGATTCAAATTCCTAGATACCTATATGTTCCTAACTTAGTTTTTGAACATTTTTACCAATGCTTTCTGTACCACATCAAATATTGGTCTATTTATCCATGTATAGCCAACTTTGCAATTCCCTAGGAATTTCATTTGGACTCCAAATCTCGTGAAACCAATTTCTAAATACTTCTAAAATCATGCCTTGTTTAATGGGTACTTTTACTCATTTTTATAAAAAGGCATTCTGTAGACAACTTGCAGATCCATTTAAATCCCTTATATCCTTCATATTGAAATGTTCCAAAATATCCACTTATCCAATTCCATTGAAATCACTTTGGTCATTCCTCATATGACCAGAGGTATCCTAGAAAAGTCCAACTCACATTTCTAGAGCACTTTTATTTTCTGCCTTGTTGTGTTGCTTATTATGGTTGCTTTCGACGATAGTTCACGAAGTAGACGAAATGCTCGGAGTTGGACCAGAGATATTTGAAGACCTCGAATACTTTGTTAAAATAGGTAAGCAGCCCTTTGACCATGTCTATGAAACCCTTTTTATGCATGACATATAGCACCATATTGTTGTTGCAACGGAATCATGATGAGGTGGAACCACTTTGATGGTTTGCCTCCGTTACTTCCTCGTTGATACTTGCATTGTGCATGACCCTACCTCCTTATGAGGGTTATGCCGGTGGGAGTAGATAGGATGCTAAAGTAGTTGCTACACAAAAAGGGACGGGAATATGCATGGTGATGGAGATAAAGCATTTTCAAAGGACTTTTCGAAAACCCCGTCGGGTGCCACTTATGCCCGAGGGAGATAATGAGATGGGTAACCGCTTGATGATGAAGTGGTGTACCGAGGCAAGTTTGTGTTGCTTTCAAAAACGGATTGGTTTAAGTTGCGACCGTTATTCCAACCTTACATGCGCAACCACTCTACCCTTATATGGGAAAGGGCATTATTGATTACGTAGGCCGATAGTAGATTGGAGCCCACATTACTAGTGATGGGGGAGAGTTGGTGCTCTCTCTCGGGACGGGGTCGTGCCAGGTAGGGCGGACAAGAACATTTTTATGGGGCACCGGACACACCGTTGGTACCCCGTGCCAGTGGTATGTGATGAATATGGGAGCGAGGCTCCACAATTTTAAGTTGTGAAATGTTGGGCACGGGGGTTACTACCAATCGAGTGGACTCCATGTTAGTGTCGTCTAGGGAAAGATAGTGATCGGGTGCTTACCCCGGGTACTTGAGGTACCGCGGGTCATGGATGACACAGAAGTTCCCCGGATCTTGTGGGTAAAGTGTGCAGCCTCTGCAGAGTGTAAAACTATTCGAATAGCCGTGTCCACGGTCAAGGACAGTTGGGTAACCGCTCTTGGGCTACGTCCACATGTTTACAAACCAGTGTATGTGTTTGGATAAGTGGGAAGAACTACTTGGGTCAAGTCAAAGGACTTGACATGCTTGAGTTGGGTTGATGCCCACTCTATTTATGTTGATATCTGTAACCTGTCCTCATGGTTACTTGAATTCTCCTGATGCATAATTTACCAGTTATTGAACATGTCATAACACAACAAAATTAGCTTTCTGCAAAAATTTACCTATGTCATGCATTGTTGTATCTTGAGCCAAAACATGGGTTGCTTGCGAGTACATTCAAAGTACTCATTGGCTTGCCACTGGTTATTTTATTGGCCAGGCATGAAAAAAACAGGATATGATGAAGAATACTTCGGTGACGAACATGCGAGCTAGGACGCTTCCCGGTCAGAATGCCTGTAGGGTTAAGGCAGATGGCATGGGTCCAAGTTATCGATGAAGATTTCCGCTGCGATGTTATACTCAAGAATTGACCATAATGGTCCTACTTGTGTAATACGGTATGTATGGATGTAAGACTCTTGTTATTCAGCTTATATGTGTTTAGTGAGCATTGATCTCTGGGATCACTGTACACGTGCCTTCGGTGATCACGACTTATGAGTCGGGGTCCCCACATTATCACTTTCATATACTAGTGGGAATTTTTCATTACAGAAATTGGCTTGTATATTCCAATGATGGGCTTCCTCAAAATGCCCTAGGTCTTCGTGAGTAAGCAAGTTGGATGCACACCCACTTAGTTTCTTCTTGAGCTTTCATATACTTATAGCTCTAGTGCATCCGATGCATGGCAATCCCTACTCACTCCCATTGATATCTATTGATGGGCATCTCCATAGCCTGTTGATATGCTTAGTTGATGTGAGACTATCTTCTCCCTTTTTGGCTTCTCCACAACCACCATTCTATTCCACCTAAAGTGATATTTCCATGGCTCACGCTCATGTATTGCGTGAAGATTGAAAAAATTTGAGAACATCAAATGTATGAAACAATTGCTTGGCTTGTCATCGTGGTTGTGCATGATTTAAATACTTTGTGTGGTGAAGATAGAGCATAGACACACTATATGATTTTGTAGGGATAATTTTCTTTGGCCATGTTATTTTGAGAAGACATAATTACTTAGTTAGTATGCTTGAAGTATTATTATTTCTATGTCAATATTGAACTTTTGTCTTGAATCTTTCGGATCTGAATATTCATACCACAATTAAGAAGAATTACATTGAAATTATGCGAAGTAGCATTCCACATCAAAAATTCTGTTTTTATCATTTACCTACTCGAGGACGAGCAGGAATTAAGCTTGGGGATGCTTGATATGTCTCCAACGTATCTTTAATTTTTGATTGCTCCATGCTATATTATCTACTATTTTGGACATTATTGAGCTTTATTATCCACTTTTATATTATTTTTGGGACTAACCTATTAACCGGAGGCCTAGCCCAGAATTGCTTTTTTTTGCCTATTTTAGTGTTTCGAAGGAAAGGAATACCAAACGGACCCCAAACGGAATGAAACCTTTGGGAATGTGATTTTTGGTACGAACAAGATCCAGGAGACTTGGACCCTACGTTAAGCAACCAACAAGGAGGCCACGAGGTAGGGGGGTGCGCCTACCCCCCAGGCGCACCCTCCACCCTCTTGGGCCCCTTGTTGCTCCACCGACGTACTTCTTCCTCCTATATATACCTACGTACCCCCAAACGATCAGATATGGAGCCAAAACCCTAATTCCACCGCCATAACTTTCTGTATCCACGAGATCCCATCTTGGGGCCTGTTCCGGAGCTCCGCCGGAGGGGGCAACGATCACGGAGGGCTTCTACATCAACACCATAGCCTCTCCAATGTAGTGTGAGTAGTTTACCTCAGACCTTCGGGTCCATACTTATTAGCTAGATGGCTTCTTCTCTCCATTTGGATCTCAATACAAAGTTCTTCCCCTCTCTTGTGGAGATCTATTCGATGTAATCTTCTTTTGCAGTGTTTTTGTTGAGGCTGATCAATTGTGGGTTTATGATCAAGTTAATCTATGAACAATATTTGAATCTTCTCTGAATTCATTTATGTATGATTGGTTATCTTTGCAAGTCTCTTCGAATTATTAGTTTGGTTTGGCCTACTAGATTGATCTTTCTTTCAATGGGAGAAATGCTTAGCTTTGGGTTCAATCTTGCGGTGTCCTTTCCCAATGATAGTAGGGGCAGCAAGGCACGTATTGTATTGTTGCCATTGAGGATAACACGATGGGGTTTTCATCATATTGCATGAGTTTATCCCTCTACATCATGTCATCTTGCTTAAGGCGTTACTCTGTTCTTATGAACTAATACTCTAGATGCATGCTAGATAGCGGTCGATGTGTGGAGGAATAGTAGTAGGTGCATGCAGGAGTCGGTCTACTTGTCTTGGACGTGATGCCTATATACATGATCATACCTAGATATTCTCATAACTATGCTCAATTCTGTCAATTGCTCAACAGTAATTTGTTCACCCGCTGTAAAATACTTATGCTCTCCAGAGAAGCCACTAGTGAAACCTATGGCCCCCGGGTCTATCTTCATGATATTAATCTTCCAATACTTAGTTATTTTCATTGCTTTTGTTTTACTTTGCATCTTTATCATAAAAATGCCAAAAATATTATCTTATCATATGTATCAGATCTCACTCTCATAAGTGACCGTGTAGGGATTGACAACCCCTTATCGCGTTGGTTGCGAGGATTTGTTCGTTTTGTGTAGGTGCGAGGGACTCATGCGTAGCCTCCTACTGGATTGATACCTTGGTTCTCAAAAACTAAGGGAAATACTTACGCTACTTTGCTGCACCACTCTTTCCTCTTCAAGGGAAAACCAATGCAAGTGCTCGAGAGGTAGCACAGGGCCATGCCACCCCGGCAAGCCCAGGAGACATCTGCGCGCCAAGCAAGGGCCGCGGCGGCGAAGAAGTTGGTGAAGGCCGCGGTGGCGAAGAAGAAAGCACCTGCTTCTTCTTCGTCTAAGCGTTCCCCAACTCCACCTGCTTCCCCTCCTCCGGCAGGTGCCGACACGGAGGTCTTCTTCGACCTTGGGTCTCTCAGCCCGAGGAGGAAGAGGAAGGCAGCGGAAGAAGAAACGGAGGATGAGTAAGTGCTTCAACTCTTGTCATCTCCGTCCCTCCGAGCCGTATCTCTTTACTTGACTTGGCTTCATCTTCGCAGGGATACAGATACACTAGCCCAGAGGGTGAAGAGGGCCAGGTCTTCGGTGGGCGACCAGCCCCCGGCGGGCACCTCTGAGGCGCAACTGGTGGTGGTGAGTAGTCCGGACAATAGCCCCCGACGCATCCCCCAGCGTAAATTCTCCACTCACTCCACGTCAACGTGTGCCAAGGGCATGATCCTTGGTGCTGACCTTGCCGTGATCACAGGAGGAGGACAACAGCAGGAGGAGCCACTGAGGGCTACCCCCAACACGCCGCCTCCGTCAACCACGCTGCCCCGAGGGACGTCCCCGGCAAGGGCGCCAAGCTCCGAGCCCATGCACACGGAGGAGGAGGAGGCAAGCTTGGGCACCGGCGGCCACACCTCGGCGCCTGATGTTGGAGGAGAGGGGGCCTCTGCTTCCAAGCCCGGCATGGGTAAGCCACTCGCCTTCCATCCCTTCTCTTTTTCTTCAATCTTGGTTTTGGCTTCATTTCACCCCCCCCCCTTCTGATATCCAGATCCTCTCCTGGCGGACCAAGAGGACCTGGACACCGTCATAGAGGATGTCGCCAAGAATGCCGCGGCGGAGGCCAAGAAGATCGCCGTCGAGGAGGCCGCCAAGGGCGTTACCGAGGACGCCGCAAAGGGGCCTGCCTGGGAGCCCGGCAAGGCTACTGTCAAGGACGCCAGCAAGGGACCTGCCGGGGAGCCCGTCAAGGGTACTGCCGAGGAGGCCGGCAAGGGACCTACCGGGGAGGCCGGCGAGCACGTCGCCGAGGAGGAGGGGGCTAATGTCCAGCCTTCCTCCTCTACTCCCTCTGGCTCCGGTAGGTAGCTGAGGGTGAGCAACGACCTCTTCGTCCACCTCCCAGGGCCGTCAAGCTCCAGGGCACCCATTGAGGGAGAGGTGTTCGACAAAGATGTGCTTGCCGCCACCGGGCTCGAGGTTGTTGACGAGCCTAGCGCTGGTGGCGATGGTTCTCAGGAGGAGCGGCTTCTCCAGGCCATGGGTGCCAACTTCCGGAAGCTCCAGGTGCTCCACCGCGCCCGCCTGGACAAGGCCAAGTCCAGGACAACAACAATGGACAAGGCAGAGGCGGACCTCAAGGTACGCGTCGCCAAGACACAGACTTGGTTCCGCCAAGCTTGTGAGGAGCTGAAGGTCGCCCAGGGCAAGCTAGACAAGTGCGAGGTGGAGCTCACCATGAAGGAGGCCGACATTGAGAAGGCCCAGGAGACGGCGGAGAGCTTGGCCGCCGTAGCCGAGGCCGCTCAAGCCCAGCACCAGGCCGCGCTGAACTCCCAGGAGGAGGACCTTGCCGCACATGAGGAGAAGCTTGCCGCAACGCTCCGCAGCAAGGATGAGGAGGTGGAGAAGCTCGTCGTGGAGCGGACCCAGGGGCTGGAGCAGAGGCATAGGGAGGCACTTAATGCCCAGGCTCAGGTTCACACCGACAAGATGAAGGAGCTGGAGGTGGAGCGGGATGGCGTGAAAAACTAGGTCCTAGCGCTGTCCAAGGAGAAGGACACGCTCAACAGCGCTTTGACGGAGGCACAGGGCGTGGTCCTCAGCAGGGCTGGGGAGCTCTCCGAGGCCGACAACTCCATCAAAGACCTCAAGCCGAAGCTGGAGGGTCTCGACGGGATGTTGTCGGAGAGCAAGGCCCGGGAGGAGGCCCGGACCAAGAGTCTGGATACCGAGAAGCAACTGCGGAAGGAAGACACCCTCTCCCACAAGGAGCACGTGGAGGGCGAGAACCGCCGGCTCAATCGCCTCGCCGCCGTTGCCGACAAGGCCACCACGCCGCTGGCTACCATGGGGATAACAGATGCGAGGTACGTCCCGGAGCCGAACTTGAGTGCCAATTGCAGCCTGACCCTGTTCTTTGAGAGAGTTGTCGGTGCCTTGGAGCGGCTTCGTGCCAACCGGGTGGCCTCGCTGGCCAATGATGTCACACCCACAATGCGGTTATATCTCCGATGTGTTGGGGCACGACTTAGAGGTGTAGCCACATGGTAGGTCTGTCTCAAGAGGGGTAATCTTTACACATCCCATGTGCTGAATAAGAAAGGGATAAAGAGTCGGCTTACAATTGCCACTTCACACAATACATGAACAATCCATACATCATCCAAAGTATAATGAAAGGTCCGACTACGGAACCAAAATAAAGAAAGACAACCCAAATGCTAGATCCCCGATCGTCCCAACTGGGCTCCACTACTGATCATCGGGAAAGGAAACATAGTAGCGACCCAAGTCTTCATCGAACTCCCACTTGAGTTTGGTAGCGTCCCCTGCACTAGCATCATGAGCACCTGCATCTCTTTGGAAGTATCCGTGAGTCACGAGGAATCAGCAATCTCATACCCACGTGATCAAGACTATTTAAGCTTATGGGTCGGAAAAGGGTATTGAGGTGGAGTTGCAGCAAGCACTAGCATATATGGTGGCTAACATACGCAAAAGAGAGTGAGAAGAGAAGCAGCACACGGTCGAGAAACTATAAGTGATTAAGAAGTGATCCTGAAGCTACTTATGTTCAAGCATAACACAAGAACCGTGTTCACTTCCGGGACTCCGCCGAAAAGAGACCATCATGGCTACACACGCGGTTGATTCATTTTAATTAAGTTAAGTGTCAAGTTCTCTACAACCGGACATTAACAAATTCCCATCTGCCACATAACCGCGAGCACGACTTTCGAAAGTTCAAACCCTGCAGGGGTGTCCCAACTTAGCCCATCACAATCTCTCACGGTCAACGAAGGACATTCCTTCTCCCATGAAGACCCGATCAGTCACGGAATCCCGGTTACAAGACATTTCGACAATGGTAAAACAACACCAGCAAAGCTGCCCGAATGTGCCGACAAATCCCAATAGGAGCTGCACATATCTCGTTCTCAGGGCACAATGGATGAGCAATCCGTACAACTAAAACCATCCCTTAAGTTTCCCCGAGGTGGCGCTGCAAGGGGCTCTGGTTCGGACCAACACTTAGAGAAGCACTTGCCTGGGGGGGTTAAAATAAAGATGCCCTCAGGAGTGCGACTCCCAAGGGAAAAGTATAGGTGGTGGTGAGAAAAATGGTAAAACCAAGGTTGGGCCTTTGTCACACCCTAGCTAGTCATGCATTAGAGTGTTGCATCATGTTTACTCTTTCATCAGAAACTTGAAATGGGGATGACAGAACCCCCAGTCCCCTCTGAAACCAACTAGGGTTACTAAAATAATTTTTCAATGAACCTGAAATGCCCTTCTAAAATGTCCATCATTTTAGCCTTGGTTCAGAACCTCTGACAAAAGTGGTGCACATTTTTCTAGGCCATCATAGGGTCTTTGAATTAAATCATAGATATCTGAATTTGGGAATTTAAAATAATATAAAATATTTAAATGCTCAAATATCTCCAAACTAAAATGTTTCATGTTGGAAATAATCCAACTATGGACCAGGAGTAGTTTGGTGAATTTTGGAGTTGCCTAGGTATTTTAATTAATTCAACACAGTTGCAGATATATTAAATAAAACAGAAAACAGAAAAGAAAGGGGAAAGACTTACCTGTGCGGCCCAGCCAGCTGGCCGGCCCAGCTAGCAGCCGACCCAGCCCAACACTGTAGCTCCCCGTCGTCTTCCTCCCCATGCCCCGAAGCTGCTGCGTGCTCTCGCGCGCGCGGCCGCGCGGCCACCTCCTGCTTGCCGACGCCCTCCTGGCCGCGTGGACGACGCCCGCAGCCCGTCCCGATCCCCCTGCTCTCGCTCACTCTCCCCCCGTTTCTCCCTTGCTCTCTCTCGCTCTCGGCCGAAGCACACCGTCGCCGCCGTTCGCCTTAGCCACTGTCTCCGGCCACCCCTCGCTCCCCCGAGTAGCTCAGAAGCTCCGCCTCGACTCCCTCTTCCTCCCCACCGCTCCACGAGTCCCCGGAAGCCCTGCATCGCCGCCACGTCGCCGTTCCCCTCTTCGGGCTCCGACCACCGTCGCCGACGAATTCGCCGTCTCCAGCGCGTCCCCGAGCCCGCTTCGACGCCCACTGCAACCGCGGTGAGCTACGCCACCGTTTCCCCCTCTTCTCCCCCTCGACCCCTCACCGTAGCTTCATCTCCACCACGGCCGAACCTCCGCCGTCGCCGAGCTCGCCGTCGATGCACTCCGGTGACCATTTGGTCACCCCGGCGAGTCCAACACGTTCACAGAACCCAGTAGAGCATCCCTAGCGCCTCATTTTGCTCGACTTCGAGCTCCAGCACCACTTCCCGTGCACGACCGAACCCCGGCGGCCGCAGCCGAGCTCACCGCCGTCAACTCCGGCCACCCCGACCCCAACGGACTCCGCCAAGAGCCGCGGGTCGTCCTCAGCTTCACTCCGGTGATCTCCGCGGTCCATTTGGTGGCCGAAACGACCAAAACCACTATCGCCGCCGCACTGTTGGTCGCCGCCGGCCAGAACTCCGGCGAGCTGACGTGGCCCAGCTAATTAGCCACTAAACCACCACCTACAGACGCTGACAAGTGGGCCCAGGGCTTAGTCAAAGCTAACCAGCCCGGGGTCAACGCGGGATTAGCCCCTGTGACACTGACGTGTGGACCCCACACGTCAGGTTTGACCCGAGCCAGCTCTGTTGACCTGCTGATGTCACTGTGATGTCAGGCTGACGCAGTAAATGATATTTCTGGATTTAAATTAAATCAGGAAATTCAGAATATTATTTAAACTTCAAAAATTCATAACTTTTATTCTGTAACTCCAAATTGGACAAATTATATATGAAAAATGATCAGAAAAATCCAATCTATCCATCTGTACTATTTTCATGCATGACCAAACAAGTTAAATTGATGTTTTAATCAGAACAAGGAAAGGCACTTTAAAAGGCCATATTTGAATTTGAAATTTGAATCTTTGATTCAAATTTGCTCAAACACTTCTGGCTTTAGTTGCATTAGCCCAACACACTCATATTGCCATGTTCCATGCATGCATCATATTGTTGCACATTGTTTGGTAATGCTGTGTATCGGTATCCTTTGCGACAGGATCTGTCCCCGAGGAGTACCGTGATTACCCTAACGAAGAATCGTATCCGTGCAACGAACCATCAGGCAAGCAACCAACCATTTGATCATATCGATACAATCCCATGTTCTCGCTCCTGCTCTCTTTTACTGCATTAAGACAACGCGATTCAAACTGCTGTGTGCTACGGTAGTTGAACCCATTTCCTCTGCATGACCTGTCATTGCCACAGTAACTAGATGAAACCCACTAGCATGTGTAGGAGTTGATTGAGCCATATGTATGTGTTGTTCCTACCTTGCTATGCCTGCTATGCTTAGAGTCGTGTCAGGTCTGGTTCATCTGGGTGATGGGCTAGAGTGAAATGTTAATGTCGGTAATGAGAGTGGTGTGGTGAATACGATTTGGTAAAGGTATCGATGAGAGGCCATGTAGGAGTACATGGTGGGTTGTTTCATTGAAGCCGACCTTAAGCACTGAGATCTGTATGTGTGATTTAAGAATCAGCTACTACCATACATTGGGCCCTGAAATATGACCCCGCTCGACTTCTTATTCACCTTAGCTCTCTGTCCAGGAGTTGCAAGTAGTTTCTGGTGTTTGTAGCCTACTGGAGGCCGTGGACAGCGCTGACCGTAGGGGTGGGCTGTGATGCGGTAGGTACGTGGCACGGTGTACCGAATACCCGTTAGGTATCTCGGGAACCCTGTTCACATCGTTCGGGGCCGTATGGGAAACCTCGGCCGGACTCCCTGCGGATGGAACCTGAATAGGCGATAAACCTGGACTAGAGGCTTAAGTGTTTAGGTAGGTCGTGGTCTACACCCACGTCGGCTTTCGCTTGAAGTCTGCCGAGCACATGTCGTGTGCAGACGCTAAGTGGTGGAAACATGTATGAAGAAGTACACCCCTGCAGGGTTAACATGATCTATTCGAATAGCCGCGTCCGCGGTAAAGGACTACTTGGTTGCCTATACAGTTCATAGACAAGTAAATGGAAACTGTTAAAAGCCTCAAGATAAGTGTGAGTGCCGAGGATGGCTCTTCCGTAGGAAGACGGAGGTGGATCCTCGGTAGTGTATTGAAGTGGTGAATAGTGGACTCGTGTGCGCAAAACTATTTCAAATGGAGTATCGTAGGATAGTCTAGCCAAGAGTCAAAGCTGGCTTGCTGCAATAACTCCACCAACCCTTTTGATACTATGCATGTATGTAGGATCTGATGTAAGTCTTGCTGAGTACCTTTGTACTCATGTTGCTATAATCTACATTTTACAGAAGACGCTGCAACCCCTTCTGATGGGTTCTATGTAGACGTTGACATCAACGAGTAGGCTAAAGACCCAGGTGGTGACCCTGAGCTTGTGAAGGACCACATAGTATAGCCAGGCTTTCCAAGCCTCTTTTATTTTACTAGTTGTCTGTACTCAGACAAGTTACTTCCGCTGTTGGCTTGTATGATTGTATAACTTGTATGTTGGGTCGTGAGACCCGTAACCTTTGTGTGTATATTATGTATGGCTCCCTGAGCCTTAAATAAAGTACTTGTGTCATAGAGTCATGTTGTGATGCTTCGTTGTATTTACACATATCGAGCATATTGTGTGTATGATTGAAATGCTTGGTATGTGTGGGATCTGACTATCTAGTTGTTTATCTTTAGTAGCCTCTCTTACCGGGAAATGTCTCCTAGTGTTACCGCTGAGCCATGGTAGCTTGCTACTGCTCTGGAACACTTAGGCTGGCCGGCATGTGTCCTTCTTCGTTCCTGTGTCTGTCCCTTCGGGGAAATGTCACGCTTTGAGTACCGGAGTCCTGTTAGCCCGCTACAGCCCGGTTTACCGGAGTCCTGCTAGCCCAGTGCTACAGCCCGGACCCACTTGCTGATGACCGACACGTTCGAAGCTGGGTCATGGATGCCTGTCCCTGTAAGTCTGTGCCACTTTGGGTTTACGACTAGTCATGTCAGCCCGGGCTCTTTATCATATGGATGCTAGCGACACTATCATATACGTGAGCCAAAAGGCGCAAACGGTCCCGGGAAAAGGGTAAGACGACACCCGTGGGGATACCGTGCGTGAGGCCGCAAAGTGATATGAGGTGTTACCAGCTAGATCGATGTGACATCGAGTCGGGGTCCTGACAGCGTTGGCATCAGAGCCGGACTGCCTGTAGGTTCTCTAAGCCAAACTGGTCGATGTTGAGTCTAGAAATTCTTTAGTTATATGTAGGGAATTGTTTGTGGGTTGGAACGTAAGGCTCTTTTTACTCCTTATACCTTATGACATTCTGATCTGAGTTAGTCCATTCTTCCACCGGGGGTTAAGGAATTAGGATCTGTTCTCTCTATCAGGATCACGTGTTACTAATCAGTAGTACCTTATAAGTTTGATGGTTATCAGCCTAGTTCAGTTCTTCTACCACATTATGTTGTAGGAATGGTTTCAAGAACTTGATATGATGATGTTGAGTGTGTACGAAATCCTTTGTCAAATGTCTCAATATCCTTTTTGAGCATTTACAGCTGTTATGCTGCCGAAATTTTGCTAGAAATTCTAATGCCTTTGCATTATGATTATGCTTTCAGATGGCCACTCGCGACCTCAATCAAGTGGTTCGCCTGACTCGATGCCTAGATGTACCCGGCCATACTGCTAAGTTGGTCAGGGTAATGACTGAGGCTGGATACCGCTGGTATCCTGAGTACACGGTCGAAGAGCAATTCCGAGACTTTAATCAAAGCCAGTATCTCTGCACTGTCAGGATATTTCCATCTTATCCTGGATCCACTGAGCCTCTTCACTGTTCCTATGGACTCGGGGTTACTATCGAGATGGCTGTGCAGGATGCCGCCTACTCTATGATGACCATTATGCGAGTCAGATCTGGTCTATTTCGGGACTCTGACTTCCGGTATATGCCAGGATCACTTCCGGGAGCACAAGGATATCTCCAAGCTATTTATGCTGATTCCACTCAGGAGGATTCACGAACTCGCACCACTGCTGAGATGCTCGAGGATAAGGACCGTGAAAATCGGGCCTTAAGGTTAGAGCTCTTCAATACCCGTGCTGACCACTGGGCCACTTTGACTCGGTTCGCACCGGCGGTGCAAGCTGGATATTCAGATATGCGCGATCTCTATCCTGTGAGATCTGCTCTGCCAGACGTGATGGTTTGGCGTGATGTAGGAGGCATCACCCCACCTCGCGGTCCCCGCAGGCCATCGTTTGTTGGTCCACGACCTCATCCTAGCCCCTATGGTCCACAAGCTCCGCGAGACCGTCTGTTTCCGGATGATCATGTTGAACTTCCAGGCTATGGAGGTGACTTCTACGAGGACTACTACGGATCGGTCTGAGTTAGTAGTGGTACCACTAGTTCGCACTAGCTGTGTCGTCTATTGTCCTGCGTGTCTCGTGGGATATGACCTAGTTTGTACTCTTCCGGAGATGTAGAAAAATAATGTATAGGAGCTTGGAATGCCTCCGATGAGATGTAATCCTCTTTTCACCGTATTAGTACTTTGCTTGGCTTGTACTAAACCTTGTATGGTGTGTATGACGATGGAATAAAGAAGCAGTTTCTGTATCTACCATGTCATACGGATGATCATCTTGCATTCCGAGTTATTTCTTACATTATGTATCCCATGTCGGAATTTCATCATTCTGACTAAATCATTGTCTTGTTACCTAGGATGGTCAACACACGCGCTAATCCTGCTTCCCAAGAGCAGGCCGAAGGCAGTGAAGCCAGGAATGAAAATCTGCCTCATCCTCCTTCACTAGCCGAAGTGATGATGGAAGCTGAGAGAAACAAGCGGGAGACAAACCGTTTGTTGGAGCGTATTGAACAGAATACAGCACACCATCAGAGGGCTAACGTGGTGTCACTCAGCGATTTTATCAAATTGCATCCACCCACGTTCCACCACTCCGTCGAGCCTCTCGACGCTGATGACTGGCTTCGCAGTATCTCTCACAAGCTGCGTTCCGCGCTGGTAGCGGAGGCTGACAAGGTCACCTTTGCTGCATATCATCTTGAAGGCCCCGCCAGTCTATGGTGGGAGAATTATGGAGCTATGCGCCCAGCAGGCCATGTCACAACTTGGGCTGAATTCAGCGACGCTTTCCGTGAACATCACATTCCGGAGGGTCTCATGGACCGTAAGCGTGAAGAATTTTGCAATTTCACCCAAGGCCGACTTTCTGTGGATGTCTATAGCAGGGAGTTCGGTAATCTCGCCCGATATGCAACTGAGGAAGTTTCTACTGACGCCAAGAAGCAAGCAAGGTTCCGCAAGGGCCTTAGTCTTGAGCTTCGCCGCGACCTTCGTCTGCATGAGTGCACATCCTTCTCGAAACTTGTCAACAAAGCCATCAGTGCTGAAACTGGTCAGACTGACTATGACGCAACACGCAAGCACGGACGTGACACGGGTTCCTCATCCGGTGCTGGTCCTCAGAAGCGCCGCGTGTGGGTACCCAACACCGCCTTGCCACCCAGGTTCACACCGAGGCCATCTTTCCAGGCGCCTCGCCCCGCTCAACAGTCTGCTCCAGCTAAGCCCTATGGGGGTCCAACCAATAATGCTCCTCCACGTACCAGTTCCGTGACTTGTTTCAAGTGTGGGGAATCTGGTCACTATATGCGTGAGTGTCCCCAGACCAACCCAAATCAATCTGCTAAAGCTGCTGGCCGTGGCAAGCCGACAGGGAAAGTATTCCATGCTAAACCGGTCACCGCTTCACGTGGCCATGTCAACTGTGTCTCTGCCGAAGAAGCTCAAGAAGATCCCAACGTCGTTCTCGGTACGCTTCTTGTTAATTGCCACCCGGCATCTGTTCTTTTCGATACAGGAGCCTCTCATTCTTTTATATCTGAAAATTATGCTCGTTTGCATAACGTTGCATTCTGTGACTTGCCATCCTCCATGGTAATTCAAACTCCGGGATCCAAATGGCAAACTTCTAGAGTAAGCCATGGAAATGAAATCCAAGTCGACAGACTTGTTTTTCTCGCATCTTTGATAGCCCTTAAATCTTCAGATATTAATATCATTTTGGGTATGGACTGGATGTCAGCTCATCAAGCCAAAATTGATTGCTTCTCTAGGACTGTTCAACTCACCCATCCTTCGGGGAAGATAGTCAATGTCTTGACCCGAATAGCCAAGCGACAATTATATTCTCTTAACGCCAGCCCTTTGCCAGACCTTGAGGACGTTCCGGTAGTCCGTGACTTCCCGGATGTCTTTCCAGAAGAATTGCCAGGTGTTCCACCTGATAGGGATGTTGAGTTTGTAATAGACCTCATCCCCGGAACCGTTCCGATTGCTAGAAGACCTTATAAGATGGCACCCCTAGAACTAGCCGAGCTTAAGAAACAACTCGATGAATCCTTGAAAAAGGGCTTCATCCGCCCTAGTTCATCTCCATGGGCTTGCCCCGTCCTATTCGTTAAGAAGAAGGATGGTACGGACCGGATGGTTGTAGATTACCGACCTGTCAATTTGGTCACGATCAAGAACAAATATCCACTTCCCAGGATCAACGACCTGTATGATCAGCTCGCTGGATCTTCAGTCTTCTCTAAGATGGATTTGAGGTTGGGCTACCATCAAATCAAAATCAGAAACGGGGACATTCCTAAAACGGCCTTTGTTACTCGTTATGGCCAATACGAGTACACCGTCATGTCCTTCGGTTTAACCAACGCTCCAGCCACCTTTTCTCGGTTAATGAACTCAATCTTCATGGAGTATTTGGATAAATTCGTCGTAGTTTATCTCGATGATATACTCATCTACTCCAAGAACGAGGAAGAACATGCCGAACATCTAAGACTAGTGTTGCAGAAACTTCGAGAGCATCGCCTTTATGCCAAATTTTCTAAATGTGAATTCTGGTTGCCAGAAGTGACCTATCTGGGTCATGTAATATCTGGTAAAGGTATTGCTGTTAACCCTGAGCGAGTTCAAGCCGTCCTTGATTGGACTCCACCTGAATCGGTCAAGCAAGTTCGGAGTTTTCTAGGCTTAGCGAGCTATTGCCGTCGCTTTGTCGAGAACTTCTCCAAAGTTGCTAAACCTCTAACCGAACTCCTCAAGAAAGATAAGAAGTTCGAATGGACTCCACAATGTGAGCACAGTTTTCAGGAACTGAAAAGACGCCTGACTTCTGCTCCCGTGTTGGTACCGCCAGACTTCTCCAAAGACTTTGTTATCTACTGCGACGCCTCGCGACAAGGACTAGGTTGCATCCTTATGCAAGATCGACACGTAATTGCTTACGCTTCACGGCAATTGCACCCACATGAGGAGAATTATCCTACTCATGATCTAGAACTTGCAGCCGTAGTCTATGCACTTAAGACCTGGCGACATTACCTCCTCGGTAATCGTTGCGAAATATTCACTGATCACCAAAGTCTGAAGTATATTTTCACCCAACCGGATTTGAATCTCAGACAGAGACGTTGGGTTGAATTGATCACAGACTTCGACTTAGGAATAACCTATACCCCAGGGAAAGCCAACGTCATGGCTGATGCGCTAAGTCGTAAATCTTATTGTAACAACCTGATGTTACAACAAAGTCAACCGCTTCTCCATGAGGAATTTCGGAAGCTTAACCTTCACATTGTACCTCAAGGTTTTCTTTCCACCTTGGTGGCAAAACCTACTCTTACGGATCAAATCATCGCTGCCCAAAAGCGAGATAAGGGAATATCTAAAATCAAAGAGAACATTGCTAGCGGAGGTGCTAGTTGTTTCTCCACAAATGATCATGGTGTTGTGTACTTTGAGAATCGTCTAGTGGTTCCCAAGAACCAGCATCTGCGGCAGTTGATCCTTAAGGAGGCCCATGAATCTCCTCTCACCATTCATCCCGGTAGTACTAAGATGTATCAGGACCTACGCCAGAGGTTCTGGTGGACTAGGATGAAGAGAGAAATTGCTCAGTATATTGCAAATTGCGACGTCTGTCGTCGTGTAAAAGCAGAGCACCAACGGCCTGCTGGCACCCTTCAACCCTTAGCTATTCCTGAATGGAAATGGGATAAAATTGGTATGGATTTCATTACCGGTTTTCCCAGGACCAAGAGAGGGAATAATGCTATTTTCGTCGTGGTCGATCGTCTTTCCAAAGTAGCTCATTTCCTACCTGTTCGTGAGAGTATAACCGCTAGTCAGCTGGCAGACTTATACATCTCCCGGATAGTGTCTCTCCATGGTGTTCCTTTGGAAATCAATTCGGATCGAGGAAGTCTTTTCACCTCTCGATTTTGGGAAAGTTTCCAAAATGCTATGGGAACCCGTCTCTCCTTTAGCACCGCTTTCCACCCTCAGTCAAGTGGTCAAGTGGAACGCGTCAATCAGATTCTAGAAGACATGCTTCGAGCCTCCGTTATCTCTTTCGGAATGGACTGGGAGAAGTGCCTTCCATTTGCCGAATTCGCTTACAACAACAGCTATCAATCTAGCTTGGGTAAAGCCCCTTTTGAAGTTCTCTATGGACGACGATGTCGAACACCCCTTAACTGGTCAGAGACCGGGGAAAGACAATTCTTTGGCCCGGATATGATTCAGGAAGCAGAAGAACAAGTTCGTATCGTTCGTGAAAAGTTGAAAACAGCCCAATCCCGTCAAAAGAGTCAATATGACCGAAAACATAAGGCTATGACTTTCGAGGTTGACGAGAAGGCTTACCTTCGGGTCACCCCTCTGAAGGGAACCCATCGTTTCGGTATCAAAGGCAAATTGGCTCCTCGTTACATTGGACCTTTTCGCATTCTTGCCAAACGAGGAGAAGTTGCCTACCAATTGGAACTACCTCCGCACCTCTCCAGAGTTCACGATGTCTTCCACGTTTCTCAACTCAGGCGTTGCTTCTCGGATCCTATCCGTGAAGTGGACCACGAAACGCTTGATCTCCAAGATAATCTTACATATCGAGAGTACCCCATTCGTATCCTCGATCAAACCGAACGTACCACGCGACGTCATAATATCAAGTTTCTCAAGGTTCAATGGTCGCACCATTCTGAGGATGAAGCAACTTGGGAAAGGGAGGATCGTCTTCGACTCGAATATCCCGCCTTCTTCTCGGAGGAACCCAAATCTCGGGACGAGATTCTTTTGAGTGGGGGTGAGTTGTCACACCCTAGCTAGTCATGCATTAGAGTGTTGCATCATGTTTACTCTTTCATCAGAAACTTGAAATGGGGATGACAGAACCCCCAGTCCCCTCTGAAACCAACTAGGGTTACTAAAATAATTTTTCAATGAACCTGAAATGCCCTTCTAAAATGTCCATCATTTTAGCCTTGGTTCAGAACCTCTGACAAAAGTGGTGCACATTTTTCTAGGCCATCATAGGGTCTTTGAATTAAATCATAGATATCTGAATTTGGGCATTTAAAATAATATAAAATATTTAAATGCTCAAATATCTCCAAACTAAAATGTTTCATGTTGGAAATAATCCAACTATGGACCAGGAGTAGTTTGGTGAATTTTGGAGTTGCCTAGGTATTTTAATTAATTCAACACAGTTGCAGATATATTAAATAAAACAGAAAACAGAAAAAGAAAGGGGAAAGACTTACCTGTGCGGCCCAGCCAGCTGGCCGGCCCAGCTAGCAGCCGACCCAGCCCAACACTGTAGCTCCCCGTCGTCTTCCTCCCCACGCCCCGAAGCTGCTGCGTGCTCGCGCGCGCGCGGCCGCGCGGCCACCTCCTGCTTGCCGACGCCCTCCTGGCCGCGTGGACGACGCCCGCAGCCCGTCCCGATCCCCCCTGCTCTCGCTCACTCTCCCCCGTTTCTCCCTCGCTCTCTCTCGCTCTCGGCCGAAGCACACCGTCGCCGCCGTTCGCCTTAGCCACTGTCTCCGGCCACCCCTCGCTCCCCCGAGTAGCTCAGAAGCTCCGCCACAACTCCCTCTTCCTCCCCACCGCTCCACGAGTCCCCGGAAGCCCTGCATCGCCGCCACGTCGCCGTTCCCCTCTTCGGGCTCCGACCACCGTCGCCGACGAATTCGCCGTCTCCAGCGCGTCCCCGAGCCCGCTTCGACGCCCACTGCAACCGCGGTGAGCTACGCCACCGTTTCCCCCTCTTCTCCCCCTCGATCCCTCACCGTAGCTTCATCTCCACCACGGCCGAACCTCCGCCGTCGCCGAGCTCGCCGTCGACGCAGCTCCGGTGACCATTTGGTCACCCCGGCGAGTCCAACACGTTCACAGAACCCAGTAGAGCATCCCTAGCGCCTCATTTTGCTCGACTTCGAGCTCCAGCACCACTCCCGTGCACGACCGAACCCCGGCGGCCGCAGCCGAGCTCACCGCCGTCAACTCCGGCCACCCCGACCCCAACGGACTCCGCCAAGAGCCGCGGGTCGTCCTCAGCTTCACTCCGGTGATCTCCGCGGTCCATTTGGTGGCCGAAACGACCAAAACCACTATCGCCGCCGCACTGTTGGTCGCCGCCGGCCAGAACTCCGGCGAGCTGACGTGGCCCAGCTAATTAGCCACTAAACCACCACCTACAGACGCTGACAAGTGGGCCCAGGGCTTAGTCAAAGCTAACCAGCCCGGGGTCAACGCGGGATTAGCCCCTGTGACACTGACGTGTGGACCCCACACGTCAGGTTTGACCCGAGCCAGCTCTGTTGACCTGCTGATGTCACTGTGATGTCAGGCTGACGCAGTAAATGATATTTCTGGATTTAAATTAAATCAGGAAATTCAGAATATTATTTAAACTTCAAAAATTCATAACTTTTATTCTGTAACTCCAAATTGGACAAATTATATATGAAAAATGATCAGAAAAATCCAATCTATCCATCTGTACTATTTTCATGCATGACCAAACAAGTTAAATTTATGTTTTAATCAGAACAAGGAAAGGCACTTTAAAAGGCCATATTTGAATTTGAAATTTGAATCTTTGATTCAAATTTGCTCAAACACTTCTGGCTTTAGTTGCATTAGCCCAACACACTCATATTGCCATGTTTCATGCATGCATCATATTGTTGCACATTGTTTGGTGATGCCTGTGTATCGTTATCCTTTGCGACAGGATCTGTCCCGAGGAGTACCGTGATTACCCTAACGAAGAATCGTATCCGTGCAACGAACCATCAGGCAAGCAACCAACCATTTGATCATATCGATACAATCCCATGTTCTCGCTCCTGCTCTCTTTTACTGCATTAAGACAACGCGATTCAAACTGCTGTGTGCTACGGTAGTTGAACCCATTTCCTCTGCATGACCTGTCATTGCCACAGTAACTAGATGAAACCCACTAGCATGTGTAGGAGTTGATTGAGCCATATGTATGTGTTGTTCCTACCTTGCTATGCCTGCTATGCTTAGAGTTGTGTCAGGTCTGGTTCATCTGGGTGATGGGCTAGAGTGAAATGATTATGTCGGTAATAAGAGTGGTGTGGTGAACACGATTTGGTAAAGGTATCGATGAGAGGCCATGTAGGAGTACATGGTGGGTTGTTTCATTGAAGCCGACCTTAAGCACTGAGATCTGTATGTGTGATTTAAGATACAGCTACTACCATGCATTGGGCCCTGAAATATGACCCCGCTCGACTTCTTAATCACCCTAGCTCTCTGTCCAGGAGTTGCAAGTAGTTTCTGGTGTTTGTAGCCTACTGGAGGCCGTGGACAGCGCTGACCGTAGGGGTGGGCTGTGATGCGGTAGGTACGTGGCCGGGTGTACCGAATACCCGTTAGGTATCTCGGGAACCCTGTTCACATCGTTCGGGGCCGTATGGGAAACCTCGGCCGGACTCCCTGCGGATGGAACCTGAATAGGCGATAAACCTGGACTAGAGGCTTAAGTGTTTAGGTAGGTCGTGGTCTACACCCACGTCGGCTTTCGCTTGAAGTCTGCCGAGCACATGTCGTGTGCAGACGCTAAGTGGTGGAAACATGTATGAAGAAGTACACCCCTGCAGGGTTAACATGATCTATTCGAATAGCCGCGTCCGCGGTAAAGGACTACTTGGTTGCCTATACAGTTCATAGACAAGTAAATGGAAACTGTTAAAAGCCTCAAGATAAGTGTGAGTGCCGAGGATGGCTCTTCCGTAGGAAGACGGAGGTGGATCCTCGGTAGTGTATTGAAGTGGTGAATAGTGGACTCGTGTGCGCAAAACTATTTCAAATGGAGTATCGTAGGATAGTCTAGCCAAGAGTCAAAGCTGGCTTGCTGCAATAACTCCACCAACCCTTTTGATACTATGCATATATGTAGGATCTGATGTAAGTCTTGCTGAGTACCTTTGTACTCATGTTGCTATAATCTACATTTTACAGAAGACGCTGCAACCCCTTCTGATGGGTTCTATGTAGACGTTGACATCAACGAGTAGGCTAAAGACCCAGGTGGTGACCCTGAGCTTGTGAAGGACCACATAGTATAGCCAGGCTTTCCAAGCCTCTTTTATTTTACTAGTTGTCTGTACTCAGACAAGTTACTTCCGCTGTTGGCTTGTATGATTGTATAACTTGTATGTTGGGTCGTGAGACCCGTAACCTTGTGTGTATATTATGTATGGCTCCCTGAGCCTTAAATAAAGTACTTGTGTCATAGAGTCATGTTGTGATGCTTCGTTGTATTTACACATATCGAGCATATTGTGTGTATGATTGAAATGCTTGGTATGTGTGGGATCTGACTATCTAGTTGTTTATCTTTAGTAGCCTCTCTTACCGGGAAATGTCTCCTAGTGTTACCGCTGAGCCATGGTAGCTTGCTACTGCTCTGGAACACTTAGGCTGGCCGGCATGTGTCCTTCTTCGTTCCTGTGTCTGTCCCTTCGGGGAAATGTCACGCTTTGAGTACCGGAGTCCTGTTAGCCCGCTACAGCCCGGTTTACCGGAGTCCTGCTAGCCCAGTGCTACAGCCCGGACCCACTTGCTGATGACCGACACGTTCGAAGCTAGGTCATGGATGCCTGTCCCTGTAAGTCTGTGCCACTTTGGGTTTACGACTAGTCATGTCAGCCCGGGCTCTTTATCATATGGATGCTAGCGACACTATCATATACGTGAGCCAAAAGGCGCAAACGGTCCCGGGAAAAGGGTAAGACGACACCCGTGGGGATACCGTGCGTGAGGCCGCAAAGTGATATGAGGTTTTACCAGCTAGATCGATGTGACATCGAGTCGGGGTCCTGACAGCCTTGCTGGAGGAGTTTTATTCAAAGCGAACTATGAAGGGGTTCCCATAACACCCAACCACGGAAGGAACGCAAAATCAAGGAACATAACACCGGTATGACGGAAACTATGGCGGCAAGAGTGGAACAAAACACCAGGCATAAGGCCGAGCCTTCCACCCTTTACCAAGTATATAGATGCATTAAAGTAAATAAGATATAATAATGATATCCCAACAATATCCATGTTCCAACATTGTTGGGGATATGACTACCAGGTATGACCCGCCCAGGAGGGGTCGGGTCAATAAGCAATGGCGGATTAACTAAAGGAGGCCCGAAGAGTATACAAGGTGATGGTTTATGATAAGGTTGTAGTAGGTCGAAGCCCAGAGGTGGCTTAAGGCCCATGAATATAAACCGCCATGTATGATAAGACTTGTAAAGTAAGGCATGTAAAAGACGTCACCGAGTCGGACACGTTGTATGAGCCGGCCGGGACTCTATAGGCCGTAGGGCGTCAACCCATGTATATAAGGGGACGACCCAGCGGCGACTTAGGGCAAGTAACATCAAATCGAGAACCAGGCTTAGCATATTTCGCTCCCTAGTCATCGAAGCCTAGCAATACCACATCAACCGGACTAGGCTTTACCATCGCCATAAGGGGCTGAACCAGTATAAACATCCCGTGTCCTTTGTCCCGATTAACCCCTTTAAGCTTCCTAGTTGCGATGGCTCCACGACTAAGTCCTTTCACTAGGACATCTGCCGTGACAATTCCACGACAGTTGGCGCCCACCGTGGGGCCAGCGCATGGTGGATTTGAGTTCCTGAAGGGCAACTTCAAAGGGCTCAAGGGATACGTTGTAGGCCGGATGACCAAGAGTCGTCGTGGCAAGCTCTACATCGACGACGAAGGCTGGGGCCCTGACGCCGGCTTAATTGAGTACGGGTAGCGGGTCCCCTTCGGCAGAATCCATGTCTTCATCGGCCGCATCAGCGAGCCGGGCCCTGAGTCGGACATCTGCACCGACCTCATCGAGACGGCTCAGCATGCGAGCCCCGGCCGGACTCAGCCCGCCGTGAAGCGTGCCTTCATGGGTTGCATCCATGGAGGGGAGTTATCTGAAGGATCTGTGGATGGTAGTGAGACGGCCATCTATCCTGATAGTGAGTCGTCCACAGGCGAGACAGATTCATTTTATCAACTACCAGATGGTGGGCTTGGGGGCTGTTCCGATGGCAGCAGTATTCCGAACCCCCTTGAGTCACCAAACAGAGCGGGGGTCTTCGTGACTCGTACACAGCCTGCACAAAACTCTATAGCTGTGGCAGCAATAACCCCCGAGACGGCCGCAACCGGGTCAGGAGACCCTGCGCGCCCGCCGGCTCAGGTGCTGATGGATCTTATGGATAAGATGACGGCCCTGTTAACAGTCGTGGTTGAACCAGTGGATAAGGCTCAGCATGATGCAGAGGTGGCACGTCTACGTGAGGAGATAGCTCAAGCCAAGGAGAACATGGTGGCGGAGGACGTCCTGATGGCTGCGGAACGGGCGGCTTTGTACGCCCAGGCTCAACAGCTTCAATTAGAGGCTTTTCAGATTTCGATGAATATAAATGCGTCAAATGAGGTCGTGAGGAGAAGGCACTAGAAGACTCAATCATGCCTACCCCTAACTTATGATCCTAGGAATCTCTTCCACACACCCGAGGCTGGTCGCAATAACCCGCCGGAGGCCAACCGGATTACAACACCGCGGCTGGGGTGCCGGGTCAGTCACGAGCTATGGAACCCCGTCGGGTGAATACGGCTCCGCCTCGTCATACACCAACACCGCCGGGTCATTTTTCTAACCCTTTGGAGAATCTGATTGCTGCGTCAGCACGCCTGGCGGCTCTCCCAATGGAAGGCGTTTCCCCGATGGCGATAGAAACGCGAAGGGTCAGAGATCTTCTTCAGACAGCTCTGGCACAGCAGGAGTCATACTCTTGTAGTCGAGACAAGATCCACTCAACCCCTCGCCCAAGCCGGAGCCCAAGCTATAGCAGGCATATGGATTCAACAGCCATGTCAAGCAATGCTCAGAACCGTAACCAGCCACACAGGTATGACCCGACACATGATGGAGCTCTTAACTTGGCGGACCAAGAGAGGATCCTCCAATAGGCTGAGCGGGCGGTTCAACAGGCACCGGAGCAGGCGGCTCAACAGGCTTTTCCGGTTTATCCAATGACCTTTGTTGAAGCAGGTGTGGCCACAAGGATTGAAGGTGTCCCTTGCTTGTTGCCGTCTCTATGTAATGAGCGTTTACCAAAGGATTTCAAGGGGCCTCAGAAGGTGCCTAATTACACAGCTTACTTACAACCCGGGGCATGGATCGAAAGTTATGAGATGGCCATGGAGTTGCTGGAGGTCAGTGACGCAGCAATGGCTAAATACTTCACCATGATGTTGGATGGAACAACTCGCACTTGGTTGAAGGGGTTGCCACCCAATTCCATCGGCTCATGGGCCGAGGTAAAGGCCCGGTTTATCTAGAACTTCAAGGATACATGCAAACAACCCATGTCGATTATGGATTTGACTAACTTCAAGCAAGAGGAAGGTGAATCCATGACCCATTGGGTGCGTCGGGTGAAGGAAATAATACATTCATCTAATAAGATGGATGCCAGCTCCGCATTCTTAATGTTGGAGAAAAATTGCCGTTTTGAACCTCTGAAACAGAAGCCGGGGCAGCTCAAGCGTGATTGTAATGACATGGGCTAGCTGATGGCGGCTCTAGTCAAATACGCTGATTCTGATAGTACCAAGGATCCCGCGTCTGACGAAGAGAAGACAAGGAAGGGAAAGAAGAACGACAACATCAAAGGTCATCAGCATCACCCAACAAATCAAGGAGGTAATAATAAACGTAAGGCTGACGGTAGTCTGGAGTTTGTGGCTAACACCAACGCACAGGGAAACAATCAACGACGTAAGGGGAGGCCACCTCCTCGGTCAGGCGGGTCAGGTACCACCCGCGGGCATTTGCTAAATGAACCCTGTCCAAGACACGGCAGCCGGGAGAAGCCGGCCATCCATCTTTGGAAAGACTATACAATCATGAAGGCTTTCAATAATTCTAACATGTTCGACGGTAATCATGGGCCTAGCAACGGCTCAGGCGGTGGCGACTTTCATGGCTCGGGCGGCGGCTCAAGCGGCGGCGGTTTTCATGGCCAGGGCCCTCAGGACAATCAAGGCGGCTATAATCAGCAATCTGGCCAAGGTAGTCAACAGCAGTAGCAATCCGGGTATCAGAGTAACCCAAAGCAGCTAAACAGTGGGCAGTAGCACGTGTTCACCACCAGTTTATGCAAAAGGGACCAGAAACTTCATAAGAGAGCTGAAAATGCGGTTGAACCGGTGGTTCCACGTTATTTGAGATGGTTTGAGCAGCCTATTGTGTGGAGTAGGGAAGATCACCCTCCCCGGGTCGACAATCCGGGTCACCTGGCTTTGGTGGTGGCCCCTCGGGTTGGTGGATACAAATTCACTAAAGTACTCATGGATGGAGGCAGTAGTATCAACATTCTCTATTATGAGACATTCCGTCGCATGGGGTTGACTGACAAAAGTCTTAAGACATCCAACACCGTGTTCCATGGCGTAGTGCCTGGTAAGTTGGCATATCCAGTTGGTAAGATTGAGCTGGAAGTAGCCTTTGGAGATGAGCATGATTCTAGGGCGGAGAAGTTAACTTTTGAAGTGGTCAACATTAGAAGCCCATATCACGCCCTGTTTGGACGGTCGGCTTATGCACAATTCATGGCACGGCCATGTTATGTTTATCTGTAGCTCAAGATGCCGGGTTACAAGGGTACTATCACAGTGCATGGAAGTCAAAAGATAGCTTTGGAATGTGAAGAAGGTGATGCTGCTTACGCCAAATCTGTTTGTGCGACAGAGGAATTGAAGTTTTACAAGGATAATGTCGACCCGGCGGACATGACGTCTTTGAAAAAGCCAACCATGGAGCATGAGCCGGTGCTGAAGTTTAAGTCAGCTGACGATACCAAGATGATTGATTTTGTGCCAGACGACTCATCCAAACAATTCATTATCAGTGCTAACTTGGATCCCAAATAGGAAAGCGCGCTCAGCGAGTTCATCCGTGAGAACCGGGACATCTTTGCATGGAAACCTTCTGACATGCCGGGTGTACTGAGAGAACTCACTGAGCACACTCTCAATATTGATCCTAAGTTGAAGCCGGTCAGGCAGTTTCTTCGGCGGTTCAACGAGGAAAGGCGTAAGGCTATTGTAGAGGAGGTGGCCCGGCTCTTGGCGGCCGGGTTTATTGTTGAAGTTTTTCACCCAGAGTGGTTGGCTAACCCAGTGCTTGTGCTAAAAAAGAATGGCACTTGGCGTATGTGTGTGGATTACACAAATTTAAACACGACTTGTCCGGCTGATCCTTTTGCACAAGGAGGCTGGCAAGGAACATTCGGTTCAACGGCCGATTTATTACATCAGTGAAGTGCTCATTGAGTCCAAACCGAGATATCCACATTGGCAGAAGCTTGTTTCTGGGGTGTTTGTGGCAAGCCGGAAGCTTAAGCATTACTTTCAGGGTCATCCTATCACTATGGTTAGCTCTGCCCCTTTGGGAGATATTATTCAAAATAGAGAAGCCATAGAACGAGTCGCCAAGTGGGCCATTGAACTTGGGTCTCATGGTTTAAAGTATGTGCCACGTACTGCCATCAAATCTCAAGCACTGGTGGACTTCATTAATGATTGGACGGAGTTGCAGATACCTGAAGAGAAGCCAGACAACACATATTGGATGATCCATTTTGATGGGTCCAGACAATTGGAAGGCTCGGGGGCTAGAGTTGTTTTAACTTCTCCTCAAGGTGACAAATTTTGTTATGTGTTGCGGTTGACGTTTCCTTGTACTAACAATGCAGCTAAGTATGAGGCCTTAATCCATGGGCTTCGAATGGCTAGAGAGATGAGTTTAAGCCGTGTACGGTGCCTCGGCGACTCAGACCTGGTGGCTCAGCAAGTATCAGGCAAGTGGGATTCCAAGGACCCTCTCATGGCGGCTTATCGCCGTGAGGTTGACGCTGTTGCTGGACACTTTAAGGGTTATCAGGTGGAGCACATTGACCACAGAAAGAATGAAGCAGCCGATGCTTTAAGCCGGTTGGGATCTCAGTGTAAGCCGGTGCCGCCTAACACCTTTTTAGATGTTCTACATAACCCTTCTGTCAAATTGCCTATAGAAGAGGACTTGGCTGTTCCAGACCCGGAAGCACAATTGGTGGCGGCTCTTCGTGTCTTCCCGGATTGGACAGTGTCGTATTTGGCTTATATGACCCGGGGTGAGTTGCCAAAGTATGTGACCATGGCTAGACAGATAACCCGGTGGTCTAAGTCGATGACAATTTCCAATGGTGAGTTGTATCACCGCAGTGTCACTGGAGCATTTCAATGTTGTGTCTCTCCTGAAGAAGGCCAAGAAATTCTTCGTGAGATCCATGAAGGAGATTGTGGCCATCATGCCGGTTCAAAATCTCTTGTGGCCAAAGCTTTTCGTCATGGTTTTTACTGGCTGACGGCTCACGCCGATGCAGAGGATCTGGTCAGTAGGCGCGACGGGTGTCAAAAATTTGCACGATGAGCGCACGTGCCGGCTCAAGAATTGCGGATGATTCCGATCACTTGGCCATTGGCAGTCTGGGGGCTTGACATGGTTGGACCTTTCAAAAGGTCCAAAGACAAGAAGAATCACCTTTTGGTAGCAGTGGACAAGTTCACGAAATGGGTTGAGGCAGAGCCGGTCAGTAAGTGTGATGCGGCCACGGCGGTTCAATTCATGAAGAAGGTGATCTTTCATTTTGGTTTTCCACACAACACTATCACTGACAATGGCACCAACCTGTCCCAATGAGATATGGAAGAGTTCTGTCAACGAGAGCATATCCGGCTTGATGTTTCATCAGTAGCTCACCCCCAATCCAATGGTCAAGCTGAAAGAGCCAATCAGGAAATCCCGAAAGGGCTAAAACCCTGCCGTATGGTCCCTTTACAATGGACGCTGGCTTGATGGGGGGAAGAGTTACCCTCTGTGATATGGAGTATCAATACTACCCCTAACAGGTCTACGGGTTATACGCCTTTCTTCATGGTTTATGGAGCAGAGGCAGTTCTGCCCAGTTACATCCGTCATGACTCGCCCCGCGTGGCGGCTGATAACCCACAAGTATAGGGGATCACAACAGTTTTCGATAAGTAAGAGTGTCGAACCCAACGATGAGCTAAAGGTAGAACGAATATTCCCTCAAGTTCTATCGACCACCAATACCAATCTATGCACGCTTGACGTTCACTTTACCTAGAACAAGTATCAAACTAGAAGTACTTTGTAGGTGTTGTTGGATAGGTTTGCAAGATAATAAAGAGTACGTAAATAAAAAGTAGGGGCTGTTTAGATAAAGAAACAATAAAGTAAATATAGTGAGTGTGGAAAAGTGGTGGTAGGAGTTGCGAAATTGCCCCTAAGCAATTGACTACTTTACTAGACCGATAGAAAGTATTATGTGGGAGAGGCCACTGCTAGCATCTCATCCCTGACTTGGAATTCTATGCACTTATGATTGGAACTATTAGCAAGCATCCGCAACTACTAATGTTCATTAAGGTAAAACCCAACCATAGCATTAAGATATATTGGTCCCCCTTCAATCCCGTATGCATCAATTTCTATGCTAGGTTGAAGCTTCTGTCACTCTTGCCCTCCAATACATAGTCCTATCAACATACAACTAACCCTATGGTGTGATCCATGCACGCAATCATATGATGGGCACCAAAGGACAGCAACATAACCACAAGCAAATTAAATCAATCATAGCAATTCATCAACCATCGATAGGACAACGAAAATCTACTTAGACATCATAGGATGGCAACACATCATTGGATAATAATATGAAGCATAAAGCACCATGTTCAAGTAGAGGATACAGCGGGATGCGGGAGAGTGGACCGCTGTAGATAGAGGGGGAAGGTGATGGAGATGTTGGTGAAGATGGCGGAGGTGTTGGTGTAGATCACGGTGATGATGATGGCCCCCGGTGGCACTCCAGTGCCACCGGAAGCGAGGGGGAGAGAGCCCCCCTCCTTATTCTTCTTCCTTGACCTCCTCCCTAGATGGGAGAAGGGTTTCCCCTCTGGTCCATGGCCTCCATGGCATGGGAGGGGCGAGAGCCCCTCCGAGATTGGATCTGTCTCTCTGTCTCTCTCTGTTTCTGCGTTCTCTTCTGGGTCTGTTTCACCGTTTCGTATATATATGGAGATCCGTAACTCCGATTGGCCTGAAACCTTCGCCGTGATTTTTTTCCGAATATTAGCTTTATTGCGGCAAAATAAGAGCGTCAACTGCCTTATGGTGGGCTCACGAGGGTAGGGGGCGCGCCCTAGGGGGGGGGCTGTCTCGTGACCACCTCGGGCACTGGTTCAAGTTGATTTCCTTCCAAATTTTCCATATTTTCCAAAAATAAGCTCCATCCGGTTTTATCCCATTTGGACTCCGTTTGATATGGATATTCTGCGAAACCAAAAACATGCAACAGACAGGAACTGGCACTGGATCAATATGTTAGTCCAAAAATAATATAAAAAGTTGCCAACAAGTATATGAAAGTTGAATAATATTGGCATGGAACAATCAAAAATTATAGATACGACGGAGACGTATCAGCATCCCCAAGCTTAATTCCTGCTCGTCCTCGAGTAGGTAAATGACAAAAAAGATAATTTTTGATGTGGAATGCTACCTAGCATAATCTTGATCATGTAATCATGGCATGAATATTAAGATACGAGTGATTCAAAGCAATACTCTATCATTTGACATTAAGACAATAATACTTCAAGCATACTAATAAAGCAATCATGTATTTTCAAAATAACATGGCCAAATGAAGTTATCCCTACAAAATCATATAGTCTGGCTATGCTCCATCTTCACCACACAAAATATTCAAATCATGCACAACCCCGATGACAAGCCAAGCAATTGTTTCATAGTTTTGACGTTCTCAAACCTTTTCAACTTTCACGCAATACATGAGCGTGAGCCATGGACATAGCACTATAGGTTGAATAGAATATGATGGTGGAGGAGACAAAAAGGAGAAGATAGTCTCACATCAACTAGGTGTATCAACGGGCTATGGAGATTCCCATCAATAGATATCAATGTGAGTGAGTAGGGATTTCCATGCAACGGATGCACTAGAGCTATAAATGTATGAAAGCTCCAACTGAAACTAAGTGGGTGTGCATCCAACTTGCTTGCTCATGAAGACCTCGGGCATTTGAGGAAGCCCATCATCGGAATATACAAGCCAAGTTCTATAATGAAAATTCCCACTAGTATATGAAAGTGATAACTCAAGGGACTCTCTATATGAAGAACATGGTGCTACTTTGAAGAACAAGTGTGGAAGAAGGATAGTAGCACTACCCCTTCTCTCTTTTTCTCTCATTTTTTTTCTTTTCTTTTTTCTCTTCTTTTTTTGGGCCTTCTCTTTTTTGGCCTTTCTCCCTTTTTTTATTTTTTCGTCCGGAGTCTCATCATGACTTGTGGGGGAATCATAGTCTCCATCATCCTTTCCTCACTGGGGCAATGCTCTAATAATGATGATCATCACACTTTTATTTACTTACAACTCGATATCTAGAACAAAGATATGACTCTATATGAATGCCTCCGGCGGTGTACCGGGATGTGCAATGATCTAGCGTAGCAATGACATCAAAAAACGGACAAGCCATGAAAACATCATGCTAGCTATCTTACGATCATGCAAAGCAATATGACAATGAATGCTCAAGTCATTTATATGATGATGATGGAAGTTGCATGGCAATATATCTTGGAATGGCTATGGAAATGCCATAATAGGTAGGTATGGTGGCTGTTTTGAGGAATGTATATGGTGGGTTTATGGTACCGGCAAAAGTTGCGCGGTACTCGAGAGGCTAGCAATGGTGGAAGGGTGAGAGTGTGTATAATCCATGGACTCAACATTAGTCATAAAGAACTCACATACTTATTGCAAAAATCTATTAGTCATCGAAACAAAGTACTACGCGCATGCTCCTAGGAGGATAGATTGGTAGGAAAAGACCATCGCTCGTCCCCGACCGCCACTCATAAGGAAGACAATCAATAAATAAATCATGCTCTGACTTCGTTACATAACGGTTCACCATACATGCATGCTACGGGAATCACAAACCTCAACATAAGTATTTCTACAATCCACAACTACCCACTAGCATGACTCTAATATCACCATCTCTATATCGCAAAACTATTGCAAAGAATCAAACATATCATATTCAGTGATCTACAAGTTTTATGTAGGATTTTATGACTAACCATGTGAATGACCAATTCCTGTCATCTCTCTAAATAGATATAAGTGAAGCAAGAGAGTTTAATTATTTCTACAAAAGATATGCCCGTGCTCTAACAAATATAAGTGAAGTAAAAGAGCATTCTACAAATGGCGGTTGTCTAAGTGAAGAGAAACAGGCAATCCAAACTTCAAATGATATAAGTGAAGCACATGAAGCATTCTATAAAGCCATACTCAAAAGATATAAGTGAAGTGCAATGAGCATTCTATAAATCAACCAAGGACTATCTCATACCAGCATGGTGCATAAAAATAAAAATAAAAACCTAAATGCAAAAGACGCTCCAAGACTTGCACATATTGCATGAACGAAACGAATCCGAAAACATACCGATATTTGTTGAAGAAAGAGGGGATGCCTCCCCAGCATCCCCAAGCTTAGACGCTTGAGTCTCCTTGAATATTTACTTGGGGTGCCTCAGGCATCCCCAAGCTTGAGCTCTTGCCTCTCTTCCTTCTTCTCACATCGAGACCTTCTCAATCATCGAACAGTTCATCCACACAGAACTTCAACAGAAAACTCGGTAAGATCCGTTAGTATAATAAAGCAAATCACTACTCTAAGTACTGTTGCAAACCAATTCATATTTTGTTTTTGCATTGTGTCTACTGTAATATAACTTTTCCATGGCTTAATACACTGATATAAATTGATAGTTTCATCGAAACAAGCAAACTATGCATCAAAAACAGAATCTGTCTAAAACAGAACAGTCTGTAGCAATCTGAACATTCACCATACTTATGGTACTTGAAAAATTCTACCAAAATTTGGAAAAATAAAAAGTTTGTATAGGAATACAGTGCAAAAAGAATCAGAACCATTTGACGTTCCAGCTAAAAATGTAAAATCACGCACTACAGCAAAAGTTTCTTTCCTGCACTGTACAAACCATCAAGAAAATGTAAACATCCTAAAGGCAAACCTTGGCACATTATTTTTATAATACAATGGAATTGTACAAGGGGATAATTGTTTTTATTGAAAAGTTTCTGTAATCAAGATTCACAAAGTTTCCGTGAGCATGAATAAAGTTCAAGGCTAGCTCCCACTTCAACAATGCTTGTCTTTCTCACTTTCGCTTTCCTTTTTGAAAAAGTTTTGGGTTCCCCTCTTTATTTTTGTTGTTTTTAAACTATATGAAAGCACTCAACAGAAATAAATGACTCTCTAAAACTTCCGGGTTGTCTCCCTGGTAGCGCTTTCTTTAAAGCCATTAAGCTAGGCATATAGTGCTCAAGTAGTGAATCCACCCGGATCCCAAGGTATATCAAAGACAATTTTAATTAACAATGATTTGTAATTTAGTAGTGAGCACAAAGAAACATATACCAAGCAATGACAAAGTCTAACTCTCTTCCTATGCATCGGCACGTCATAAAAGAACAATTCATGCACACCTAGTAAAGGCCAATGCATAGTATAAACAGTTTCTTGCAATTTTATCATGTTGGAAACATAGAGAGGTGGAGATATAGTTCCTCTCTCATAATAATTGCAAGTAGGAGCAGCAAGCACATGCATATTATATTCATCAAAATCATCATGTGCAACGGTAAAAGGCAACCCATCAATGTAATCCTTAATATGTGCAAACTTCTCCGATACAGTGTAGTTGGGAGAATTCAAAAAGATAATAGGACTATCATGCGTGGGTGCAATAGCAACAATTTCATGTTTAACATAAGGAATTATAGCAAGTTCATCTCCATAAGCATAATTCGTATTGGCATCTTCGCCACAAGCACAACAAGAATCATCAAAAAGGGATATTTCAAAAGAATCGACGGGATCATAGCAATTATCATAATATTCATCCTTCGGTAAGCATGAAGGGGAATTAAACAATGTATGAGTTGGAGGGTTACTCTCATAAGAAGGTGGGCACGGGTGATCAATCCGCTCTTCCTCCTTTTGTTCTTCGCTCTCCTCCTCATCTTTTTCATCCAATGAGCTCACAGTGTCATCTACTTCTTCTTCCATAGATTCCTGCAAAATATTAGTCTCTTCTTGGACAGCGGAGACTTTCTTAATAAGTGCATTAATTTCATAATTGTATTCATAATTCTCATAGCAATATTTGAGGATAGCTAAATTTTCAGATCTATAACAAGCATCATCAATATCATTAAAGTCTTTAAACATAGATTCAATTTCATAAGCACCCATAAAAGCAACAAATTCTTCTATTTGTTCCACATCATAGTAATCATATATACCTCTAGCATAAGAAGCCAAGGTTTCATTATCATTAAATCTGCATGAAAAGGGGAGGCGTGGAGAATTCATCCTAGAGCAACAAGTATAGTCATATTCCAAGCATAGTTGTCTAGCATACCACTTAAATATATAAATATGATCCCATAATAGTTTCCCTTTTTGTGTCAAGCGATAATCCCTAAAGTATTCACGTTGATCCAACATTACTCCCATTACCAAATTGAATGAGGTTTTCTCAGGATTATCAAAGTGGTACATAATATTTTTGACATATTGAGCATCGAGGGTTTTATGAGGTTCCTCATCTCCATGAGTAGCAAGTACACCTAATTTTTTGGTATTTCGTGTTCCATATCCATAACTAAAGATAAAGAACAACTAAGAACAGCAAATAAAAATTACTTAGTGATAAAGCAAACAAGCACACACGAGAATATTCACCCACACTATTGCTCCCCGGCAACGGCGCCAGAAAAAGGTCTTGATAACCCACAAGTATAGGGGATCGCAACAGTTTTCGATAAGTAAGAGTGTCGAACCCAACGAGGAGCTAAAGGTAGAACAAATATTCCCTCAAGTTCTATCGACCACCGATACAACTCTACGCACGCTTGACGTTCGCTTTACCTAGAACAAGTATGAAACTAGAAGTACTTTGTAGGTATTGTTGGATAGGTTTGCAACATAATAAAGAGTATGTAAATAAAAAGTAGGGGCTGTTTAGATAAAGAAACAATAAAGTAAATATAGCGAGTGTGGGAAAGTGGTGGTAGGAGTTGCGAAATTGCCCCTAAGCAATTGACTACTTTACTAGACCGATAGCAAGTATTATGTGGGAGAGGCCACTACTAGCATGTCATCCCTGACTTGGAATTCTATGCACTTATTATTGGAACTATTAGCAAGCATCTGCAACTACTAATGTTCATTAAGGTAAAACCCAACCATAGCATTAAGATATATTGGTACCCTGCAATCCGTATGCATCAATTTCTATGATAGGTTGAAGCTTCTGTCACTCTTGCCCTCCAATACATAGTCCTATCAACATACAACTAACCCTATGGTGTGATCCACGCGCGCAATCATATGATGGGCACCAAAGGACAACAACATAACCACAAGCAAGTTAAATCAATCATAGCAATTCATCAACCACCGATAGGACAACGAAAATCTACTTAGACATCATAGGATGGCAACACATCATTGGATAATAATATGAAGCATAAAGCACCATGTTCAAGTAGAGGGTACAGCGGGTTGCGGGAGAGTGGACCGCTGTAGATAGAGGGGGGAAGGTGATGGAGATGTTGGTGAAGATGGCAGAGGTGTTGGTGTAGATCGCGGTGATGATGATGGCCCCCGGTGGCACTCCGGTGCCACTGGAAGCGAGGGGGAGAGAGCCCCCTCCTTCTTCTTCTTCCATGACCTCCTCCCTAGATGGGAGAAGGGTTTCCCCTCTGGTCCATGGCCTCCATGGCATGGGAGGGGCGAGAGACCCTCTGAGATTGGATATGTCTCTCTGTCTCTCTCTGTTTCTGCGATCTCTTCTGGCTCTGTTTCACCGTTTCGTATATATATGGAGATCCGTAACTCCGATTGGCTTGAAACCTTCGCCGTGATTTTTTTCTGAATATTAGCTTTCTTGCGGCAAATGAAGAGCGTCAACTGCCTTATGGTGGGCTCACGAGGGTAGGGGGCGCCCCCTGTCTCGTGACCACCTCGGGCACTGGTCCGCGTTGATTTTCCTTCCGAATTTTCCATATTTTCCAAAAATATGCTCCGTCCGTTTTTATCCCATTTGGACTCCGTTTGATATGGATATTCTGCGAAACCAAAAACATGCAACAGACAGGAACTGGCGCTGGGCACTGGATCAATATGTTCGTCCCAAAAATAATATAAAAAGTTGCCAAAAAGTATATGAAAGTTGAATAATATTGGCATGGAACAATCAAAAATTATAGATACGACGGAGACATATCAGTGGCTTATGTTGAGGCTTATAATGAGCAAGCCCGACAGGATGCGCTTGACTTACTAGATGAGGAGCGAGACTTAGCAGTAGCCCAATCCGCAATTTACTAGCAGGACCTGCGCCATTATCACAGCCGCCGGGTTAAGTCCAGAACCTTTCAAGAAGGTGACCTGGTGCTCCGGCTCATCCAGGATCAGTCCGATGCACACAAGCTATCCCCACCTTGGGAAGGACCCTTTGTGGTCAGCAAAAACTTAAACAACGGGTCATATTACCTTATCGATGTTCGAGAGCACCAAGACTCACGTAAGTCGGAGGAGGAGACCCGCCGGCCATGGAATATTGCTCATCTCCGGCCTTACTACACTTGAGCCACCGACTCTCATCATGTACATTCTTTGACATTGTATATATTATGATAAGTAATAAAGCAGGACCTCTGTCCTTTTTTGATCATATATCTTTATTATTCTAATTATTCAAACGACCAGTTGGGAGCTGATCGTATTCGAATCTAGCTTAACCCTTTTGCTCCGGCTCATGATCGTATTCGAATCTAGCCGTTAAACCTCATGGTCACCAGGGGACTTCCTGTTCAAACATAGGTCGTATTCCAACCAAAGAGAACATAGCTGTCGTAACCCTCTTGATCGGTGCAAAGCCAAACTCACTAGGGAGCTTCTTGATCGTATCCGAATCATAGCTTAACCCCTTTTGAGTCCGACATGGATTGTATTCGAATCAGGGTCGTTAAAACCTCTCAAGGTCATTTGGGGGCTTCCTGTTCAAACATAGGTCATATTCGAACCAAAGAGAATATAGTTGTCGGTACCCTCTTGATCGGCGCAACACCAAAGCCACTGGGGGCTACATGATCGTATATGAATCCTAGATTAATCCCTTTGGTCCGGTTTACTGATCGTATTCGAATCAGAAGCCTCCAAATTATTCTTAATGCTTGATTTACGTCATTTGAAACATACTATTTTGTTTTACTGGTTTTTTTGTTGTCTCAAATCTAACTATAAGTATGGTTTCAATTTAAACCGGCTTGGTTATTGGACAATGAGTAGCCAAGGTATAACAATCATCAGGCATATGGAGGTATTGACTTCTACAAAGATTGGGTTGTCAACCTTACTGTCCGGGTCATACAAGCCAGCAGTTCAGAATCAAAGAACACATGTATGACATTGTCGTTCATACACAGATTTATCTGTGTTTTTTTGTTAATCAAAAGCTTTGTTAGCTTTGTTTACCTTTACATATGGTCCTAATTATTCCACTATGATGATTTCATAGTTATGTATCGGGTATTTTGACACGTCCAGTGATAAACCGCCAGAACCGTTTTCTTCTTCTTTTGCATACAGGAACAGATTTAAACAATGCAGATATGATAAAGGATATAATGCATATATTGAACTGACGGGTAAAACAGTCATATGAAACATAATATGCATGATGGCATAGGGAAAAAAATGCAGTTTTCAATCTAACCTATTACAAGGCATTGAGAGCCCAAAAAGGTTAAAACTGTTTTCTCTCCGCTAAAAGCCGGATTATTCGGACGATTATGACTCCTCCCTCACTGGTTCACCTCCCTCTACTGGTTGGAAGCTGGGTTTGGACGAATCAAAGCCATCCAGAGCAAAGAACTCAGCTTCATCGTCAATTAGACCAGCTGGATCAATTTGTGGGGCAAAGGTGTGTTGGCGAACCGGCGGGATAAGATCTGTCACTTTATATGAGGGAGTCGCCATCTTCTTATTCTCAACATTAAAACCTGGCTGATATTTGTCAATTTTAGTTTCCTCGCCAAGGATGGTAGCATGAGAATGAACTCCCCTCACACAAGCAACAAAGTCATCTTGATCAAACGGAGACCCGTCTTCCTTCAAGGGGGGTACCCCTTGGCTACGTCCGTCGGGTCTAGCTCCGGCACCCAGGCTTTGGTGTGGCTTAGGGCAGTGAGGGCTCCGGCTCTTGCACAAGACCGCTTGACTTCTTGGAATCTGGCGGGTAAAATAGATAGCTTCTTCAAAACCTCACTCAAGAGGTTGGGTCCTTGGTTGGCTAGAGAGATAA
This sequence comes from Triticum aestivum, assembly GCF_018294505.1. Taxonomy (NCBI): domain Eukaryota; kingdom Viridiplantae; phylum Streptophyta; class Magnoliopsida; order Poales; family Poaceae; genus Triticum; species Triticum aestivum. The sequence continues at coordinate 371,802,488 of NC_057809.1, read as the reverse complement.
TAGGAAGCGCCCGTTAAGCCCCAGTATACAGTTTCTCCACCAAGGTGTAAACCACCTTGAATTTTGTCATGCTGTTTTGACTCAGATTGTTGCTTCGTGGACCTATGAGTATTTTTAAAAGGTTAAGGAGGCGACTTATATTTCTGGCAAAAATAGAGTGCAAGTAACTAATGCAAATGACTCACAAAAAGATTGTGGAGACCATCTGAGACACACGGTTTTTTAAGCCGATGAGCTCCGCGGTAACCTCCTTGAGAGCCGCCTCCGCTGTGGATCAGCAAGGTTTTCTCGTCGGCCCAGGATTTCTTCTTTGCATCAAAACTGGTCTTCAGTTTTTTAGCTCCAGAGAGGCTCAACTGGAGTTTAGAGTCAGCGTTCTTTATCTCCACCTCTTGATCCGCCAGGCGGGTCTTTGCATCCGTTAATTGAGAACCCAATTTAGTTAGGGCAGTCTATAAACATGCACAGGTGTGTTAAAATTTATTTCAATAAAGGTTATAATGATTAAAGTCCCAACTGCTTTGCAACGCAACACCACTCGGCACTTGGGGGCTAATGTCTGCCAAAGCAATTTTTTAAATGCAAAACGGCTCTTCTATGTTTTGAAGTCCCAAGTGTTTTACAAGTAACAACGCTTGTGCTAATGCATGATATATGAAGAAAGTTTTTTCATGTTGAGCCAGATCACACTATTTGTTTGGATGGATTCAAGACAGTTATAAAGTCAAGTACTGGCTCATTCATGATAAAATGAGCCGGCCCTTGGGGACTACAGGTGAAAGTTATGCTAGACTTAAGGAAAATCTAAGACAGAGCATCAACCTATATCATAAGTCTACGGATCATTCAGGTTCATCATAATCCGGAGACTTGGGGGCTGGCAAAGCATATGTAAGCTAGTGAAAGCCGGTGAACATACCTCATATTTCAGTTGCAATTGCTTCACCATCTCAATTTCCGAGTTACGGCTGGAATGCACATGACTAAGGTATCCAGACAAAACGTCACTAACATTCAGGTGAGCGTAGTGAGAGACGTCAAACCGCACTTTCTGCCTTTCCAGAGCCTCTTGTTTGGCGGAGTGCCTGGCTAGTACAGCTGGATTGCCCGGCTCAATGAATCTGCTACCAGTGATTAGGACGTCATTGTCAGAAGAGGCCTGCGGGTTAGCTGAGCTGGATGGCCCGACGGTGGATGGATTGAGAATGGTCTCATCAGCTGACGGCTCAGGAAGGTCAGGTAGAATGTTGGCAGCAGGGTCTTCTGGTGCGTCAGATTGTTCAGGAGCAGCAGTCAGTATTACCGGCTCAGGTGCAGGATCTTTAGGGTCTTCCACCGGTTTAGTCACCTTGGCTTTCTTGGACTTTGCTTGACCGCTAGCAAAGATTTTATGAGACAGTTAGTATAATGATGTAGTTTCAAAGATGCAGAAGAAAGATGATTTTCCTTACCCAGGGGCAGTCTTGAAAGCTGGGAATTGAGTTTGTGACGAGTCGCCAGAAGAACGAGAAACCTCCTGCAAAAGTAAAATAAAGTTAAGAGAGTAAGGGAATGGATTCATTGATAAAAGCAAAAGACAAAAGTGAAAGAAACCTCATTCTGGCGTTTTCGAGGAGTTTTTTGTAAGGCGGAGGGCAGTTCATTGTCGTCATTAGTCCGGGCCTGACGGCGGCTCTCATGTTGCTGCTTTTTCAAAAGAAAGTGAGGATCCAAATAAGCCAAAGGGTGTGAAAACCTTACTTTTCGGGTTACCAGTCGAGGTTTCGGTCTTGGCAAAGGTTCTGAGTTGGAGGAAATAGTTACCTCTTTTGCTGCCTGCCTGGCCCTCGTGTCGTCCTGACAATAGTCAATGTCAATAAGGTTGTTAAAAAACAGGCCAAGGGAGTCAAGGGCTACTTCCGACTCAGAAACGTCATCCAGCTGGAAGATATCAGAAGCAGTCTTTTTCTTCTTGGACTTCTGGGTTGTCTTCTTGGCGGCTATGGTAGCGGCTCTAACCTTCTTGGCGGCTTCATGATCATATTTGGCCTTCCAGAAGTCAGATTTTACCTATAGGCCAATAACAGGTTAAAAGTCATGCAAGTAGTTAACTACTGAAGAAAAAAGGATGTCAAGGTGGTTCACCTCTGGTGCCGGGTTAAGTTTGCAGAAAGGATTTAATCCAACCTTACTGCAGTCCTCGTATTTTTCGTTCACAAGGATGGTTGACATTGCAACAATATCCTCTTCAGTCAGCTATACAGAACTATGATGCAGAGAGTCATCTGGGCCTCCACCATATTTATACATCAACTTGGATCGGCGGCTTAGAGGGATGACCCGCCATGCGATCCAGCAATGGATCAGGTCAACTCCAGTTAAGTTGTTTCCCAATAAGGCTTGAATCCTCTTGATAGATGGGATAAGCGTCTTGCATTCAGCAGTAGTAAGCTTGTCAGGGAGCACAGACTTAGAATCAAGACGCTCCGCGCGATAACCCGGTAGTGGTTTTTCATCAGCTGGCGATGTGTCTTGGCAATAGAACCAAGTTTGGTTCCAATCTTTGGGATGGCTTGGTAAGACTATTAAAGGAAAGACAGCACCCTGTCGACGCTGAATCGAGATTCCACCAAGTTCTAGGCTAGGGCCATTGGTGCATTCATTCTGGCGGTTCAAATAAAATTACTCCCTGAAGAGCTCCATAGTCGGTTCTTCTTGAAGATATACCTCGCAGAGAACTTGAAAATTGCAGATGTTAGATATGGAGTTGGGTACAAGATCTTGTGGATGAAGCTTGAAAAAATGCAGAACGTCTTTGAAGAACTTCGAGCCGGGTGGTCAAAAACCCTGATTCATGTGGTCAGTAAAGATGATAACTTCACCGTCTTTGGGCTGAGGCCGTTCTTCATCATGTTTTTCTCTGGCGAAAATCCAATGGTGACAAATTCCTTCAAAGTGTCCTTAGTGACTCTGGAAGGGACCCAGTTGCAGACCGTTGGCGCTTTTGACAGTATGGTGAAAAAAGGACAAGTTGAAAAGAAAGGAATGTGTCGGTTCAAATTATTGGTGGAATTATAGATTAAATGATGATAGTACAGATGAGTAATGGCGGCTTAAGTAAGGGCTAATGATAGATAAAGGAAAATGAGCCGGCACGATAAGCTGCCATAACTAAAGATGTTCAAAGGTTGTCTGAGTCAGAATTGGCTAAGTGCTGAGATAAACAAGTTTCGCAAGTTGTTGCTATTATTTTGGATCAAGATGGTTCAAAAAAGGAAAATAAATCTAGACCTAAAAACCAGCACAGAGGAGTTCGTCAGTTCTAAAGAGGCCTTTGTACAAGAGAAAGGGATCTAGTAGCATCTGAAATGGATACAAAACAACTACCGCACAGGTTCTATACTTATTTTGGATTAAAGGAGGGGGCGGTGGAGAAACTGAAAGGAATCTGTGGTGAACAGCGAAGAACACAAGAAAGAACTCGCAAACCCTAATGCAGATCTAAGGTGTGAGAAAGCAAGAACTTATGGATGCAGATCTGCTGTGGAGGGTCGTCGTCGTTTCTCTAGACAGCTCAGGGTGATGCAGCGGCCGAGCTTGAGGACGACGATGAGTGCTGCGGCGGCGGCAGAGCTCAGGAGGGTTGTGAGAGAGGAAGAAGATGATGGAAAAGGGGGAGAATGAGGAAAGGCCAGCCATGCCTATTTATAAGGAGAAGACTGATAAGTGGGCGCGAAAAATGAGGAGAGAGAAACATGGTTATCCAGCTACCCAGGCGCCTCAATTTTCGGAAAGGCATTAAAGATAAAGATCCGTTAAAAGATGACGTGGTGGAGGGTTTCCAAAAAATCCGGAGATGACGTCATGGTGGGTTACAAGGATTTCGCAAAACAGTAATAGAAGTATTTTTTCTAAGCATCGAAGGTTGACAAGAACAAAGTTCAAATCAACTTGGGGCCTAATGTTGGGGATATGACTACCAGGTATGACCCGCCCAGGAGGGGCCGTGTCAATAAGCAATGGCGGGTTAACTAGAGGAAGCCCAAAGAGTATACAAGGTGACAGTTTATGATAAGGTTGTAGTAGGCCGAAGCCCAGAGGCGGCTTAAGGCCCATGAATATAAACCGCCATGTATGATAAGACTTGTAAAGTAAGGCATGTAAAAGACGTCACCGAGCCGGACACATTGTATGAGCCGACCGGGACTCCATAGGCCACAGGGCGTCAACCCGTGTATATAAGGGGACGACCCGGCGGCAGCTTAGGGCAAGTAACATCAAATCGAGAACCAGGCTTAGCGTATTTCGATCCATGGTCATCGAGGCCTAGCAATACCACATCAACTGGACGAGGCTTTACCTTCGCCGTAAGGGGCTGGACCAGTATAAACCTCTCGTGTCCTTTGGCCCGATTAACCCCTTTAAGCTTCCTAGTTGTGATGGCTCCCCGACTAAGTCCTTTCACTAGGACATCTGCCGTGACAATTCCACGACAAACATGGAACAAGCTTCATCTTCACCTGCAACTAGCAACACTATAAGAGGGGCTGAGCGAAAGCGGTAACATAGCCGAACAACGGTTTGCTAGGAAGGTGGGTTAGAGGCTTGACATGGCAATATGGGAGGCATGATATAGCAAGTGGTAGGTAGCGCAACATAGCGATAGAGCGAACAACTAGCAAGCAAAGATAGAAGTGATTTCGAGGGTATGGTCATCTTGCCTGCAAAGTACTCAGAGTTGTCGAAAGCTTGATCCTCGAACGCGTACTCCACAGGTTCCTCATCACGTATTCGTCTCCCGACTCTAACCAAAGCAAGAACACAAGCAATGGAACGTCAATCAATGACGGTGCAATGCACAAGCAACATGATGCAAAACATGGCATGATATGCAATGCATATGCGAGCTCCGGAAGGGAAATTATGATCAAGGCATCAACTTGGCCAACCAAGTATGCCGCTGGAAAGATGAGATGATTTCGGTTGAAATCGATATAAAGATCACCGGAAACGGATGCATGGTTTGCAAATGACAAGCAAAACAAGAATGATGTGAAACTGCGATTAACAGCATGATGGCACTTAGAATGCAACAAGAAACTAAGTTACTGCACTCCAACATAGCGAGAAAGCATATGGCAGTGATGTACAAGAGATGCCTGACAAAACATGAACACTGAGCTACGGCTAAATCACACAAGAGTAGGTTCATACAAGCATGGTAAAAGTGAAAAGATATCAGCCTCACAGACTTAGAGAAATTACTAACATGTCAAAACCAACATCAGGAAGCAATGTTTAGAGCAAGCAACCAACATGCTACAAGAACATATCATAGCAAACAAAGGCATGGCATGATTCTAATAAATGCATAGAATAAAAGTCCCTTACTGAACATGAGCCAAAAAGGCACAGAAGATATGATGGCACCCATGTAAACATAGCAAGTTTTATTAACAGTTTCAGACTTCGCAGAAAAACAGAGCATGGCATAAACAGATTTACGATAGCAACTTTGTGAGCTCAAACCACTTACCACAAGGCATTGCATGACAATATAAGCATACTAATAGCAAGATGACATGTTAATGAAGCTAACCATGGCAAGAGCAAGTTCATAGGATGCATGGATAACTAGCAACAACCATGGCAAAATTGATTAACATGTTAACATTCTGCCAGGAACATTTTATAACAAAAGTAGAGCAAGAACAAGACTTGCTAGAGCACTCCATAAATGCAAATAGGGGAATGTATGGATATATAATAACCATATGTTCAAAACATCCTTACTGAAGTATCCCAAAACTAGCATGGATCTCACTGTAGCATCAAGTTTACATGGCATCAAAATAATAGCAGACAAAAGACTTAGCAAAATCCCAAGTCCCTGAAAACAGCAACATTGCGGAGGCTACTTTTCATGCTTGTGCTAGTCACCACATTGGTCACAAAAATGCAAGACAACCACCACTGTAAAGATAGCATGACCTCAAGCTCATACGATGCACACATCAAATGCAACAAAAATGACAAAACCTCATGATCTGATAAGTAACAACAGTTAACATTTTATAGCACTCTTTCATCACTGGTAATGGCATCATAATGAACATGAACATGCACGGAAATGCTACTGGCATGAAGAGCTCAATGAGACGAACAATTTGACATATCATATGCATGATTTGGAGCCACGGCCAGGGAGATACGACATGATGAAGTGGGGCACAAAATATTGCAGAACTAGGGACTTAGCCATATTTCAGGAAACAGAGTGAGCGCAAAATAACTAAGTGATGCTCATGCGATGGATAGGCGTGGGAACTGCTCACCAAAGTGGAACTGACCCGGAGAGGAAAGACAGGCGGATCGGGCCGGGCCTCACTGGGCCGGAGGGTGCGGTGGCCCACGTGGTCGACGGCGAGGGCATCCTCCTCGCGCTCACGCGCAGAGGCAGGGGAGGCCGGCGATGCAAAGAAATCTAGCGAGCGGGGCGCCACGGGGAGTCGGGACCAGCGGGGAGCCGCGGATCTAGATGGGATCCGCTGGATCCGTCCAGTCCAGTGGCCGAGAGGAGGTGGGGAGGCGAGCTCGACACTGGTGGCGCGAAGCTCCATGGCGCGGCAGCGATGAGAGGCCAGCGAGGTCGGCGGGTGGCCGGCAGGAACTGAGCGATGGGAGCTGAGCACGACGAAGGCGGCGGAGGAGCGCGCGACGCGGTAGTGACAGGGCGGCGCGCGCGGTGGAGCAAATCGCCGGCGGCGAGCAGCGTGGTGGCCCGAGGAAGCAGTGGAGGAGGGAGCCGGGCGGCGCGGGTTCGGGCGCAGCGAGCGAGCGGCGGCAGCGCGCGGGCTCGCGCGGGCCGGATCTAGGCCCCGCGGGCCGACAGGGAAGTGGGGCGGCACGGGTGCTGACGTGGCGCGCTATGAGTGGAGGAGGGAGGCGGCGAAGCTGATGTGGCGACCTTGGATTTGCCGAGGCGATCTGGCGGCAGCGGTGGACGCGTCCGATGACGGACGGACATGTCCGGTGGCGCGGGGAGGAGTGGATCTAGGGTTTCGTCCACGAAAATTCGGAGGGGATCACATATTTATAGGTAGAAGGAGGTGGGAGTGTCCAAATGAGGTGTAGTTTTTGCCCACACGATCGTGATCCAACGACGGAGGACATGGAGATGGTTTACATGGGTTATTGGGCCGTTTTGGAGGGGTGTTGGGCTGCAATACACAACATGCTTTTGCGGTTATCCGGTTAACCGTTGGAGCACCAAACGAGCTCCAAATGGAACGAAATTTGACAGGCGGTCTACCGGTGATACACCAAGGCCACTTGACAAATCTCGGCCCATTCTGAGAAAGTTTATCTCCCACTCGCAAAAAGAGACAAGAGGGCTGCGCCGGGTGCATGAGGGAGTGTTAGATTGCAAAACGGACAACGGGGAAAATGCTCGGATGCATGAGACGAACCCGAATGCAATTGCGATGCACATGATGACATGATATGAATTGCATGACATGAACAAAAGCAAAACAAATACAAAACCCAACCACAAAGGGAATATCATATCGCATCTCCAGAAAAGGCAAGAGTCGGAGTTACGAATATGGAAAGTTGTATCCGGGGCGTTACAACACTCCACCACTACAAGAGGATCTCGTCCCGAGATCTAAGATGGCACCAGAGGTAAACGGAAGAGGAAGAGAAGAGGTAAAACTAAGTTTCTTCTTTGCCAAATGAGTGAAACCAAAGAACCTTGATAGGTTAAACCATTTCGAGAAAAGAACACAACGGAGATGATCGGAGTTGAAAACACTCCGTTAGAAAAGAGGAACAAGGAAGAACAAATTCGGACATCACTCTGGTTGAAAAGGGATGCAAGACTTGATAAGGTGAAAAGAACTTGAGCAAAGAACACAACACTCCAGTTAAATGGATAAGCATGAAAAGAACATGATCCTCACAATTCGAGATGAAGAGTGAAGAGAGCAACATCACGATGCCTCCGGAAGAAAGAAGGAATGGAATGAAATGAACAGAGGGAAACAAGATCTTGAGAGAGCACGCTTACAACAAATGCTAGAACGGAGTTGTTGGATTATCAACGATGAAAAGATAAGCTCGATGTGGGCTTATGGAAGACATCTCAAAATTATGAGGCGAGAACCTGCCAATCACAGGAAAAAGATTTGATTGAGAGCTAGAAAAGATAGAAATCTTCTTCCACCGAGGTGATAAGAAAACTTGGATCATAGGTAGTCATCACCAAGAGCACCATTCCCAATGGAAGGCCTTAGGTGAAACATATACCAAGATAACTCCAAGAAAGAAAATGATGGGTTTAAATATCTCATTCCTGAACTTGTGAATCATGAAACACAAAGAAAATGTCAAGAATGACATAACACCACCCCAAAAGATAAGGTAGAAGGAATTGCACTTCGGAATGCAAGATGAAGAAAGGTTGAACTCCTCAAAACAAGACATGTGTAGAACACCATGTTTATTTTTGAGTATAGCTTGGCGGATCTTAACTTCGATAGAAATCTTGAAGAACAAATGAAGAATGAAAGGAATCCTTGACGAACTACCATGTAGAGCCTCCATGAAGAACTCCGGTAATAAAAGGATGATAAAAAGAAAGAGAAGTTGAAAACACAAGGTGAATCCTTGCAATGATTTAGATGGAGCTTCGTGATGATATAACCGAGAAAAACTTGGAACTCCAGAAAGAAAGATGAACACATGAAATCAAGAATTTTGATGAACCTCCGGAATAAGGAATTATTCATTTGGATGAAACAAGAAAAAAATTTGCATTATGCTTATCCTTCACCAATTTAAATTGATGACAAGCAACGGATTTGGCATACTACTTATTCTCGTAGAAAGGATTAATATATATATATATATATATATATATATATATATATATATATATATATATATATAGCTCAAACTTGAGAAGGTCTTCGACGAACCACCAGAAGTATTGAAAATGAAAGTAGCAAAGGCACAATTCACCGGGAACAATTGGAAAACGAAATATGGTACTTGAGGGAATTTGATACAAGAGAACAAAGAGATCACGAGCTGATTAGAGAATACTTGAATGAAGCACCGGTAAGATTTGGAGAATGAGAGCTGAAAGCTGAGAATGAATAAACCTGAAATGATGGTCTTCGGAGAATCAAATTGAATAGATTCCTGAGTTACTCCGGATGGGTGAAAAGAATTCTCACAATCAAAAACAATTATGTGACGATGGCATAATGCTAGAACCATGAATCTTCAAGAGAACGGATATGATTGCAGAGAAACTCTTCTTCGGTTTCAAATGTTGAGAATGATGACGAGAACCACCACTAAGAATGGTTTAGACACTCTGGAAGAATCAAAAGCGAAGAGGTTGAGCCAACGATGAAAGAATTTGAAAGATGTTAGAGAAAGACATTTGACTGATGATAATTCATTCTTACATCAAACTTTGAGAGAATTTGAGAATAACTCCGGGAAAATAAGAAGAGTCAGGTAAGATCCTGGGAAAAGACCTGTGGGTTAGGACCCACTCAAGAGAAACACCATTGGAATGATTACTTGAAAGGGAGATTGCACCGGTTCATTTAAATGGCTTGAATGGGATAACATCCTCAAAAGAACTTGAGCGAATTGAGAATGGAAACATGGATCTATTGAGATATGTTCGGCACTCCGGAACAAATGAATAGTGAGAGGTGAATGATACAGAGGTGCACCGGCATCAGACAACATTCGAAACGAGGAAAGGGATATGATCAACACCGAAAACTTGGATTGAATCCACCGAAGAAGAAAGAGAACGACTAATGAAGAACATGATGCTCCGTTAGTATCTTCCTGAGAATCACCGGATATGAACATTGACGGAAAGAATGGAGAGACTTCCCACCAATCAAAGGATACTTGAATAAGACATATGATTCCTTGAAGGAAAAGGGTGGGGGGCGGGAAATCAAAGGCAACTTGGGACGGATGAAACAAATAACGTTGAGAAGACTTTGAGTTGATCTTCCAGATGTTAAAATGATCGGATCCACTTGAAGAGAAACACACCGGTTGAAAAGAATTGACATGACAACCTCGATGATCAAGAAGGATTAGTATTCACATAGAAATGTGAGAACACCACTTAGGGAAGGTATGGAATCAACACTTGACACTGAAGCAACTCGAATACCACAACTCAAAACAAAACAAAGGATTGGCTTGCAAAATAAGCCGGAACAAATATATGATAGATCCCATATCGTATCATGTGTATGTTGGAAAGATATTCTAGGAGCTACTTGAATTCCCACTTATAAACTCTTGAAACTTTCTGGTTATGCAATCGGGTGTTGGGGATACAGGGGAAGCATAATATCTCACCCAAACTAACAATTCCTACATCCAGCTATATCCATCCTTTAACACATAACCAAGAAACCTTCGGAAATCGTGTACCTCAACCTTTAAAAAGCATACATTATACAAGTTATCGCGATACTCCCGAACTCCCGCCGTAGTACTGGGTGGCGTCGAGGGTATCTCACCAACAACTGCATAAAATAGATCTTCGATGTCGACGAACTCAGGTATTCCAGAACTACAACGATAGAATTGTGACGACAACACCTTGGAGCTCAACTCCCCGGGACACTACCACAACCCCTAAATGTCAGGAGGCACCAAGAACAACATTCTCGTCACAAGAATATCGGAACGATTCCAAGATACCCGCATGATCCTAATTTTTTTTCGTGAAATTTAAGGAGAGAAGAGTCAAAACTTCTACGTTAGGAGGCCTCACCAGAGCGACGAAGGGACTGAGGAGTAAAAAGAATCCTACTCTCTGATATATATATAATCCTAAGACTCAAAATAGTTTGTTTTAGACTCAACAACGTCAGCGATTCGATCAAGCAGGGGGCTCCTAAGTCGGGGATGGCTTTGATTACCAACTTTTCACACCCACAATGTGGTTATATCTCCCACGTGTTGGGGCACGACTTAGAGGCATAGCCACATGGTAGGTATGTCGCAAAAGGGGTAGTCTTTACACATCCCATGTACTAAATAAGAAAGGGATAAAGAGTCGGCTTACAATCGCCACTTCACACAATACATAAATAATCCATACATCATCCAAAGTACAATCAAAGGTCTGACTACGGAACCAAAATAAAGAAAGACAACCCGAAATGCTAGATCCCCGGTCGTCCCAACTGGGCTCCACTACTAATCATCAGGAAAGGAAACATAATAGCGACCCAAGTCTTTGTCGAACTCCAACTTGAGTACGGTAGCGTCCCCTGCACTGGCATCATTGGCACCTGCATCTGTTTGGAAGTATCCATGAGTCATGAGGACTCAACAATCTCACACCCACGCGATCAAGACTATTTAAGCTTATGGGTAGGAAAAGGGTAGTGAGGTGGAGCTGCAGCAAGCACTAGCATATATGGTGGCTAACATACACAAAAGAGAGCGAGAAGAGAAGCAGCGCATGGTTGAGAAACTATAAGTGATCAAGAAGTGATCATGAAGCTACTTACGTTCAAGGATAACACAAGAACCATGTTCACTTCCCAGACTCGGACGAAAAGAGACCATCACGGCTACACATGTAGTTGATTAATTTTAATTAAGTTAAGTGTCAAGTTCTCTACAATCGTACATTAACAAATTCCCATCTGCCACATAACCACGGGCACGGCTTTCGAAAGTTCAAACCCTGCAGGGGTGTCCCAACTTAGCCCATCACAAGCTCTCATGGTCAACAAAGAATATTCCTTCTCCCAGGAAGACCCGATCAGTCTCGGAATCCCGGTTACAAGACATTTCGACAATGGTAAAACAAGATCAGCAAAGCCGCCCGAATGTGCCGACAAATCCCGATAGGAGCTGCACATATCTTGTTCTCACGGCACACTATATGGCAATCCGTACAACTAAAACCATCCCTCAAGTTTCTCTGAGGTGGCGCTGCATGGGGCTCTAGTTCGGACCAACACTTAGAGAAGCACTGGCCCGGGGGGGGGGGTTAAAATAGAGATGACCCTCAGGAGCGTGACTCCCAAGGGAAAAGTATAGGTGGTGGTGAGGCAGATGGTAACATCAAGGTCAGGCCTTGTTGGAGGAGTTTTATTCAAAGCGAACTGTCAAGGTATTCCCATAACACCCAACCACGTAAGGAACGCAAAATCAAGGAACATAACACCGGTATGACGGAAACTAGGGCGGCAAGAGTGGAACAAAACATCAGGCATAAGGCCGAGCCTTCCACCCTTTACCAAGTATATAGATGCATTGAAGTAAGTAAGATATAATAATGATATCCCAACAATATCCATGTTCCAACATGGAACAAACTTCATCTTCACCTGCAACTAGCAACGCTATAAGAGGGGCTGAGCAAAAGTGGTAACATCGCCAAACAACTGTTTGCTAGGAAGCTGGGTTAGAGGCTTGACATGGAAATATAGGAGGCATGATATAGCAAGTGGTAGGTAGCACAACATAGTGATAGAGCGAACAACTAGCAAGCAAATATAAAAGTGATTTCGAGCTCTACCCAAAGCAAGAAGACAAGCAAGGGAACGACAATCAATGACGGTGCAATGCACAAGCAACATGATGCAGAACATGGCATGATATGCAAGACATGATATGCAATGCATATGCGAGCTCCGGAAGGGAAAGAATGATCAAGACACCAACTTCGCCAACCAATTATGCCGCTGGAAATATGAGATTATTTTGGTTGAAATCGATATAAAGATCACCGGAAACGGATGCACGGTTTCCAAATGGCAAACAAAACAAGAATGATGCGAAACTGCGATTAACAGCATGATGGCACTTAGAATGCAACAAGAAACCAAGATACTCGACTCCAACATAGAAAGAAAGCATATGGCAGTGATTTACAAGAGATGCTTGACAAAACTTGAACACTGAGCTATGGCTAAATCACACAAGAGCATGTTCAAACAAGCATGTCAAAAGTGCAAAAGATATGAGCCTCACAGACTTAGAGAAATTACTAATATGTAAAAACCAACATCAGGAAGCAATCTTTAGAGCAAGAAAACATCATTCTACATGAAAATATCATAGCAAACAAAGGCATGTCACAATTATAATAAATTCATAGAACAAAAGTCCCTTACTGAACATGAGCCAAAACGGCACAAAAGATATGATGGCACCCATGTAAACATAGCAAGTTTTATTAACAGTTGTAGACTTTGCAGAAAAACAGAGCATGGCATAAACAGATTTACGATAGCAACTTTACGAGCTCAAACCACTCAACACAAGGCATTGAATGACAATATAAGCATACTAATAGCAAGATAACATGTTCATGAAGCTAACCATGGCAAGATCTAGTTCATAGGATGCATGTATCACTAGGAACAACCATGGCAAAATTGATTAACATGTTAACATTCTGCCAAGAACATTTTATAGCAAAAGTAGAGCAATAAGAAGACATGCTAGAGCACTCCATAAATGCAAATAGGGGCATGGATGGATAGAGCATAACCATATGTTGAAAACATCCTTACTGAAGTATCCCAAAACTAGCATGGATCTCACTGTAGCATCAAGTTTACATGGCATCAAAATAGCAACACACAAAAGACTTGGCAAAATCCTAAGTCCTGGAAAACAGCAACATTGCGGAGGCTACTTTGCATGCTTGTGCTAGTCACCACATTGATCATAAAAATACAAGACAAGCACCACTGTAAAGATAGCATGTTGTAGTTCAAAACACATGTAGACCTCAAGCTCATATGATGCACACATCAAATGCAACAAAAATGACAAAACCTCATGATCTAATAAGTAATAGCAGTTAATATTTTATAGCACTCTTTCATCACTGATAATGGCATCATAACGAACATGAACATGCACAGAAATGCTACTGGCATGAAGATCTCAATGAGACGAACAATTTGACATATCATATGCATGATTTGGAGCCACGGTCATGGAGATACGACATGATGAAGTGGGGCACAACATATTGCAGAACTGGGGACTTGGCCATATTTCAGGAAACGGAGTGAGCGCAAAATAACTAAGTGGTGCTCATGCGATGGATAGGGGTGGGAACTGCTCACCTGTGTGGGCCTGGCCCGGAGTGGAAAGACAGGCGGATCTGGCCGGACCTCATTGGGCCGGAGGGTGCGGTGGCCCACGTGGCCGACGGCGAGGGTGTCACCCTCACACTCACGCACGGAGGCATGGGAGGCTAGTGGCGCAAAGAAATCCGGCGAGCGGGACACCGAGGGGAGTCGGGACCAGCGGGGAGCCGCGGATCCAGACGGGATCCGCCGGATCCGTCCAGTCCGGTGGCCGAGAGGAGGTGGGGCCGCGAGCTCGATGCCAATGGCGTGAAGCTCCATGGAGCGGCGGTGATGAGAGGCCGGCGAGGTTGGTGGGTGGCCGGCAGGAGCCGAGAGGCGGCAGCTGAGCGCGACGAAGGCGGCAGAGCAGCGCGCGACGCGGCGGTGACAAGGCGGCACGCGCAGTGGAGCAAATCGCCCGCGGCGACCGGCGCGGTGGCGCGAGGAGGCGGCGGAGGAGGGAGCCGGACGGCGCGGGTTCGGGCCGTAGCAGGCGAGCGGCTGCAGAGCGCGGGCTCGCGCGGGCCGGATCTGGGCTCCGCGGGCTGGCGGCTAAGTGGGGCGGCGCGGGCACTGACGTGGCGCGCTATGAGTGCAGGAGGGTGGCGGCGGAGCTGATGTGGCGGCCTCGGACTGGCCGGGGCGATGTGGCGGTGGCGGTGGATGCGTCCAATGACGGACGGACATGTCCGGTGGTGCGGGGAGGAGTGGATCTAGGGTTTCGTCCGCGAAAATTCGGAGGGGATCACATATTTATGGGTAGAAGGAGGCGGGAGTATCCAAATGAGGTGTAGTTTTCTCCCACACGATCGTGATCCGACGATAGAGGACATGGAGATGGTTTAGATGGGTTATTGGGCCGTCTTGGAGGGGTGTTGGGCTGCAACACACAAGAGGCTTTTGCGGTTACCAGGTTAACCGTTGGACCACCAAACGAGCTCCAAATGGAACGAAATTTGACAGGCGGTCTATCGGTGATACACCAAGGCCACTTGACAAATCTCGGCCCATTCCGAGAATGTTTATCTCCCGCTCGCGAAAAGAGAAAAGAGGGTTGCGCCGGGTGCATGAGGGAGTGTCGGATTGCGAAACGGACAACGGGGAAAATGCTCGGATGCATGAGACGAACCTGAATGCAAATGCGATGCACATGATGACATGATATGAAATGCATGACATGAACAAAAGCAAAACAAAGACAAAACCCAACCACAAAGGGAATATCGTATCGCATCTCCGGAAAAGGCAAGAGTCGGAGTTACGAATATGGAAAGTTTTATCCGGGGCATTACAAATGAGGCCCAGAGGCTTTGCCACGATGCCACGACCAAGGTTCTAACCAAGATGGCGTACTAGAACCCCAACCTCGACTTTGACGCCGTGCTGGACAGCTTGCCGGCGGGTGTGGACCTCGCGGCGCTCATGGAGCGTATCAATCCCATCATCAGCCGTATCGGAGAAATCGAGAGGGTAGAGGGCCAGCGCTGGGACTAGGCACCCCGTGTCCCACTGCCGCTGCAGGTTCATGACCAAGACTGTTTTTATCTTTAGTTAGAACCGCAGCAACAATTGATGTAATATAACTCTGCAACACTTTTGGTACGATGCATGTTATCTTCCTGTTCGATCTTCCCTTTGTATGTTTACCCTACGTTAAACGGGTAGTCTTGCCAGCATGTAAACCAAGGGCGGTACCTTGAGGACGGATCCCCAATGGCCTGCCGGGTGTGCTTGCTGCCGAGCTAACCTCCTTACCACTCTCAAAGCGGCCGCTCAAACTGTTGAGCTTGACTCAAGTGAGAATCGACAGCGTTGCCAATTGCGGAAGGCTACCCTGCCAGTCTCGATGCGGACGCTTGAGCTGTTGAGCGGACTCGAAATAGAACAAGGGCATTGCCAATTGGGGAAGGGCCCCTTTGCATGCAGTCTTTCATACGTAGGGCCTGACCTTCGAGGAAAATAACCTCATATATAAAAAGGAAATTGCTCAAGGTTTCGTATGACTTAGCTTTCCTGTCGCCACACTGGCGTCCTGCGGCGTTGTTCCCTTGGTCGTCTTCTTCTCTGGAAGCCGTGGCCATGAGAAACTGCTAAGCCGGCCGCTAAACCGGATTCTCACAACTGCGGCCCCCCTAATTGGAGGGCCAAAGATGTCGGTGGGAATGACACCTATTCGATCATAGGGATCCCTTCTACGGTCAGCTGGCGCGGGGTCGTGAGAAGAGCAGGTTTAGGAGCTAGCACACAGATTGTTTACCCAGGTTCGGGCCACAAGGATGCATAAAACCCTAGTCCTGCTTTGGTGGATTTATTGAGTGTTCTTGAGCTTTCTGAACTAACCACGGTGGTCGTGCCCTCCCAAAAAGCCAAATCCCTCTCTTGGTTGCCTCTGGCCTCCTTTTATAGGAAAAAGGGGCTGCCACAGTGGCACACAGGAGGTGGAAAGGCCTATAGTGCACGAGCTTATCACACGTCATTACGGGACAAAGCGCATTAAATGCGCTACGTAGGTGTCCATTAGCTTTATCGGGGACGGGAACGAGGCCCGTCCCATCCGTCGCCGCTTCGCCTCGCTTCGACACGCGCCCAGACCAGCGATGCATGCAGCGCCATGTAGGCAGGCAGGCAGCTGAGGTGGCGTGTTGGTCGGGCCTTCACGAAGATGTGCATGCCGCCACGCAGGTGCTTGGTGATTTGGCCTAGAAGCTGCATGTTGCCACACAAGTGCTTACCCAGCTGGTTGGGCTGGCAGCTGCATGCGAACGGCGACGGAGTCTTGGCTGATGCGGGCCTGGCAGTGGCCCTGCTGATGCCCTCGGCAACGGTCTTGCCGGAAGCCCGACAAGGGTCTTGCTATGTCGTTGTTGTCATCCCCGGCAAGGGTCCTGCCGGGGGTCTTGTGGATTTCCTCGGCTAGGATCCTGCCGAGGGTCGTCGTCTTCTAATCCTCATCTGATCTTGTGTTTATGATCTTGACGAAGATTTGCATGCCACCATAGAGGCGCCTACCGAGCCTTGGTTCCAATGCAGTTGGTTAGGTTGGAGCTGGTGGGCTCAAGGGTGGCTCACTCCGCTGGCATCGGGCAAGTTGCCTCGGCAAGGCTCTTGCCGGGGCTGCGGGGGCCCGCCTCGGCAAGGACCTTGCCGAGGGAGTCCACCTCGCCCTCTTTCCCTCCTGCGCTTCTGGTCTTAGTGTCACCTTGGTTGTCTTGTCCTTTGGCTTCTCTCCGGCATCCCTCCTCTGCCCTGCTAAGTGTGGCCGCGGGGTGTGGGTCTGACTGCCCGTGCACAATTAAAGGGGTCAAAAGGGGAGCCCCTACTTTTGTACACTGACGATGACACTTCGGTGTCCTCCATGGCGATAGGCGAGGGGGGGCAAGGCAGCGTGTCACTCTCCACCATTTCGGGCGGCAGAGAATTCCCCTCCGATAATGGAGTTTGCGGGAGCTTGCGGGGAGGGCTGAAAGACAAATAACAAAATAACTTATATAATGGAAACAGGTAGACCGAAGATAAACAAGTAAGTTTCTGAATACTTATGATTCGGCCAGGGGCTTCACCCTGGTAGGTCTCTTGGGGACTAGTTCGGACTCTGAGTTTGAACTGTCCGTGAGGGTCACCTTCCCTCTCTTGGGCGCCTCCCCCTCCGGGTCTTCGGAAGCCACCCTCTTCTTCTTCCTCCCCTTACGGGGGGAGTCGGTTTCCACCACCTCCTCCTCTTCTTCTTCCTCGTCTCGCACGTGGGAAGAGAGGGCTTCGGTCTCGCCGGACACTGTTGAGGGAGTCCAGGATTATCGGGTCTTGGGTGTCCGGGCTATGTGATATGGGCCGGACTAATGGGCCATGGAGATACAAGACGGAAGACTTTCCTCGTGTCCCGATGAGACACTCCTTGGCGTGGAAGGCAATCTTAGCGTGCGGATATGAAGATTCCTTTCTCTGTAAACCGACTATGTACAGCCCTAGCCCCTTTAGTGTCTATATAAACTGGAGGGTTTAGTATGTAGAGGCAATCATAATCATACATGCTAGCCAATTAGGGTTTAGCCATTACGATCTCGTGGTAGATCAACTCTTGTAACCCCTATATTCATCAAAATCAATCAAGCAGGATGTAGGGTATTACCTCCATCAAGAGGGCCCGAACCTGGGTAATTATCGTGTCCCCTGTCTCCTGTTACCATCGATCCTTAGACGCACAGTTCGGGACCCACTACCCGAGATCTACCGGTTTTGACACCGACATTGGTGCTTTCATTGAGAGTTCCACTGTGCCGTCGTCGAAAGTCTCGATGGCTCCATCAATCATCTACAACAATGCCAGCCCGAGGGAGGTCTTTCTCCCCGGACAGATCTTTGTGTTCGGCGGCTTCGCACTGCGGGCCATCTCACTTGGCCATCTAGAGCAGATCGACACCTATGCTCCAGGTCACCAGATTAGTTTTGGAAATCTGGATTATGTCGCTGATATCCAAGGAGACTTGATCTTCCAAGGGTTCGTGACCCCAACCTCCGCTCTGGCCTTAAATCCGAAGCGCGTCACTAGGTCCGAAGAAGGGATTCCCGAGCCCGCCGGACTCTCTGCGGCTATAAGCCTAGTACGGGAGAGCCGGAGGAAACAGCGTCACCGGCAATCATCATTAAGCCGGACTCTTCTCCGAACACTGGCTCCGAACCCTCTGAGTTAGCATCATGTGAGCTCGGCCAAGGAGTTTCCTTCCCGCCATAATCCACGAAGTCTCTTCTCCCTGGCTGAACCTCGCCTTTAAGAGAGGCTATGGACTTAATGAGACCCCTCGTCATTACAGAGGGGCAACGTCTGAACTATGCCCAGCCTAGACTAGGGGCTGAGAGTGAGGAATTTTACGTCCCACCCACCACCCACTTCATAGCCACTGTCGAGGACTTAACTGACATGCTCGATTACGGCTCCGAAGACGTTGACAGTATGGACGACGATGCCAGAGAAGAGCAGGCCGAAAACCCGCTGTTTACCAAACGCTGGAGGGCCACCTCTTCGTATGACGTGTATAGGGTGGATACACCCAAAGTGGGTAACCGTGATAACGAGAAAAATCCAGTTGAGGATACACCTCCATAGACTCAACCAAAGCGCCGATGTCAGCGGCGCTGCTCTAAATCATGTCGTGGAAAAGACAACAATACTGGCACCGGAGACAACAATACTCTAGACGATGCCGAAGACCAAGAAAACCCCATTGAACCAACATCCGAACAGGATGATCGGGAGGATGGGCAAGTTGAGCCTGACGAACAAGCAATGATCAATGACTCGGAGGACAGCCACTATCTGCCACTCTCCGAGGACGACGTAAGCCTCGGCGATGAAGATTTGATCGTGCCAGAGGAACCCCTCGAACAAGAGCGCTTCAAGCACCGGCTAATAGCCATGGCTAGAAGCCTAAAAAAGAAACAACCGAAGCTTCAAGCCGACCAAGATCTGCTCAACGACAGATTGACTAACATCCTGGCAGCCGAACAATACGACCTTGAATGCCCAACAAAGAGTTACTCAAAGCGTAAGTTGCTACCCCAATTCGACAACAAGGCCTTGGAGGCCATACCACCCGTGCGTAATGCGGCTGACAAACCCGATAGACCACCACATGGCCGAGACAGAGCGGCAACTTAAGCCGAACACCAGCCCGCAACACCTTGCCGTAAAAGGAGTGTAACAATAGCTCGGGGATACACATACGACCTACGAAAGGACCAGGAAAATAGGGCAGGTCAGATCAGGTCAATCTACGGATCGTGGGGGCGTGCTTCGGCGCAAGAGGCGGGCTATCAATCCTGGTGCGATAAACACAACCAACCTCGTGCTGAAAACCGCATACGAACTACATCCGAACTACGTCGTGACATGGCCCGATGGAAAGGCGCCGCGCACCCCCTATGCTTCACGGATGAGGTAATGGAGCACGAGTTCCCTGAAGGGTTTAAACCCGTGAACATCGAATCATACAACGGCACAACAGATCCCGCAGTATGGATTGAAGATTTTCTTCTCCACATTCACATGGCTCGCGGCGATGATCTACACGCCATCAAATACCTTCCCCTAAAACTTAAGGGGCCAGCTAGGCACTGGTTAAACAGCCTCCCAGAGAATTCTATTGGAAGCTGGGAAGACTTGGAAGATGCCTTTAGAGACAACTTCCAAGGCACTTATGCCTGGCCTCCGGATGCCGATGACCTCAGTCATATAGTCCAACAGCCTGGAGAGTCTGCCAGGAAATTCTGGACGAGGTTCCTAATTAAAAAGAACCAGATTGTCGACTATCCGGACACCGAAGCCCTAGCTGCCTTTAAACACAGCATCCGTGACGAACGGCTCGCCCGACACCTCGGCCAAGAAAAGCCGAAGTCCATGGCAGCCATTACAACACTAATGACCCGCTTCTGCGCTGGCGAGGATAGCTGGCTAGCCCATAGCGGTAACAGTACCAGCGACCCCGACACTTCCGATGCCCCAAATGGCAATGGAAGGCCCCGACGCAACAAACATAAGCGTCGGAGCAACAATGATGATACAGAGAATACGACAGTCAATGCCGGATTCAGTGACTCCAAATCCGGTCAAAGGAAGAAGCCATTCAAACGAAACAAAGACGGTTCATCAAGCCTAGACCGAATACTTGATCGACCCTGCCAGATCCACAGTACTCCTGATAAGCCTACCAACCATACCAAAAGAAGCTGTTGGGTCTTCAAATTGGCCAACAAGTTAAATGTCGAACATAAGAAGAAAGGGTCGCCCAGTAAGGATGACGACGAGGAACCTCACACACCGAAAACAGGGGGTCAGAAGAAATTTCCCCCCGAAGTAAAAATGGTGAACATGATATACGTCACCCATATCCCCAAGAGGGACTGCAAGCACGCGCTAAGGGACGTCTACGCGATAGAGCCAGTCGCCCCAAAATTCAAGCCATGGTCGGCCTGTTCGATCACCTTCGATCGCAAAGTCCATCTGACCAGTATCCGTCATGGAGGTTCAGCAGCATTAGTCGTCGATCCAATAATCAATGGATTCCACCTTATGCGAGTCCTCATGGACGGCGGTAGCAACCTTAACCTACTCTATCAGGACATAGTACGCAAGATGGCTATTGATCCGTCAAGAATCAAGCCCACTAAAACCACCTTAAAAGGAGTGATACACGGTGTAGAGGCCGGCTTGACGGGCTCAATCACATTGGAAGTGGTCTTTGGCTCGCGGGACAACTTTTGCAGCAAAGACTTGATCTTCGATATTGTCCCCTTCCGCAGTGGCTGCCACGCACTGCTCGGACGAACAGCGTTCGCTCATTTCAATGCAATCCCGCACTACGCCTATCTCAAACTCAAGATGCCCGGACCATGCTATGTTATAGCAGTGAATGGAAACATGGAATGCTCCCTCCGCACTGAGGAGCACACTGCGGCCCTAGCAGCGGCAGTACAGGGTGGCCTAATCAAGCCAGCTATTACGTCGGCGTCCAAGTCCTCAGACACTGTCAAACGAGTCCGGACTACCCCACCGTATGACAGTCCAACTCGTCAGGCTCTCGATTAGTAATTCAGCCTCCATCTCATCCCCTACCGAATTGTGGCATATGTACCATGTGTACATAATTACACACTAAAAATATCATGGGAAAAGATGGAGGCATAATAAGGACAATGTCTGCAATACGGCTAGACCCTATCAGCACACTTACATTTCCTTTTTCTTTTCTTTTCATTTTTCCAGGTTCCTCGCAACCCACACCACCCTTTCGACAGTTCCAAAGCCTCTTTCTGTGGCCTATTATGAAAACACCGGTCGATGTTCCTCTCAAAGGACAATATACCAAGGAGAAAAGAAGCATAGACGTGTGCCAGAGTACCTAAAAGATCTTGAAAGATCACCTCGTCCGCTTTCGGGATGCATGCACAACTTCCCCTTGTGTTCGGCATTTAAAATAGCCTTGTTGCTTATTGTGCTATTTGTATCAATACATTTTGACATATCAGTCAGACTACAATGGAAACAGTCTTTAGCCCAAAACCTACGTGGCGTTAGCTTATGTCTTAACATATTTTTCCCTGTTTTTGTCCGATTGTCATGTTCGCCTTGGTATGACCTAAATTGCCAGGGGCTTTATTAAGCCGCGTACATCTTTTAAATACTAAAACAATGTCCGAACGATTTCACAGTGCAATTCGGCGTCCCAAATATAGCATTATATGCATTGGCTTCGAATCATGTCTTTGGTAAATAGCTGGGTTGCCCGGGTCCTGTGCTTGCTACCTTACGTTCCGTCTCATCGGCTAGGGTAGTAAAGGGAGAACTACTGTGATTGTGTTTCTGGTTCACCTGGACAAAAACCTTAGTAGAGAAAACCGAAAACTGACTGTCATGATGCGGCGAGAGCTGGTCAGCTATTCGGTGACTAAGTATAAATCTCTTGCAATTTTTTCCGCATTATGCGATAGGCTGGCCTCCACTTGGCCGGGCATTCACAACACCAAAGTTTGGATAATCGAACAATACTAGGGGCTGCGCCCGCACTCCCATTATAAAACTCCTATGGATAAGTGAGGGCGATAAAGCCGTATACTTCGATTGCCTGGTTCGCCGCACTAACACTGCCTTCACGGACCGGTACGTTGGGTCAAGTGTGTTAAGTGTTATCCCGAACACCCCCGTACTACCTACATGGTTCTGAAGCCGACGACTGGCCAACTCTTAGATATCATAAATAGCCGCACAGGAGGAGATATTTTAAAGTAAAATAAGCAATATACCATACATAATCCTTGTTTCATGATACAGGATTGGACAACATAGATACATTCATTCAAAAATGATGTCCTTCGAACATTCGCCTTCTATAATGCGGGGTACTTTCACAACATCATCAAAGTATCGCTCCGGCGTGTGGTGCTCTTTGCCAGCGGGCGGTCCCTCGGTTGCAAGCTTGATGGCGTCCATCTTTGCCCATTGCACCTTGACACAGGCGAAGGCCATCCGCGCACCTTGAATACAGCCGACCGCTTCATGGGACCAAGCCGAGGGCAGGCACTGACCAGCCGCTTGATGAGACTAAATTAGCTACTGGGCATGGGTTCGGCGGGCCAAAGACGGATTATCAAATCCCGCATGGCCAATTCATCCACCCTGTGCAGTTCGGTCCATTGCTTCAGCTGATCGCTAAGGGGCACATAATGCTCTGGCGCAAGGTACTGCGACCAGAACAACTTCTCAGTTGAGCCCCCCTCTTCGGCCCGGAAGAACTCCGCGGCATCAACAACACTCCGGGGCAGGTCCGCAAACACTCTTGGAGAACTCCAACTCCGGGTTAGAAGGATATACCTTTTCTTCACAAATTTGCTCTACATGTTAAAGGACTTACCCGTCGCAATTTGCTTTGCCTCTGGATCTCCCGGACAGCGCTTTGGGCCTTGGCCCGGGCTTCCTGTGTGCTTTGGAGTGCCTTAGCAACTTCAGAGTTCTGCTCTGAAGTCTTGCGCTCTAAGGACTCGCATTTGCCTATGGCATCCTTGAGCTCTTGCTGGACTTCCTCCACCCGCGATTCATGTTTAAGGCGGGAGGATCGTTCCTCCTCCACCTCCTTCTTGGCCTTGGCCAGCGCACTCTTGAGGGCCTCGACCTCAGATGTTTCAGCTGGAAACATAATTATGAAACTCATTGAGATACTACATCATAGCTGGCATCGTTTCAGATGTGTTTCGGTATTGCATACCTTGCTTTTCTTCTAACTTCCACCTTAGCTCGGACGCTTCGGTGGCATGGGCAGCCGACGACTGTTTTACAGTCTGCTTCTTTAAACAGATATGTGCGTTAGTCTCATGCATGAGTTGTTAGATCCTCTGTTCGCTTTTTCTTTCCGAACACCAAACAGAGACTTAGGGGCTACTATATATACACAGGCATTCTTTTATACAAGTAAAAAGACATTGTAAGGCACATACCTTAAAGCCTCTTAAAAGGCTAGTGTAGGTTTCGCTCAATCCGCTTTTCATGGACTGAACCTTTTCAATCACCATACCCATAAGGGTACGACATTCTTCCACAATGGTGGCACTCTGAAGCGCTCTCACCAGAGTGTCCGACGCCTCCACATTGACAGAGGACGCCGGTGTTGTAGGCGCACCCTCTTCTCGCAAAGAGGGTTGCGCATATGTTTCCGGAACCGTGTGGGTTTCCGTAGCGACATTTGGTTGGGGGACAAACTAGACATGCCCCCTGAGGGAGTCCTGGATTAGGGGGTATCCGGACAGCCGGATTATATCCTTTGGACGGACTGTTGGACTATGAAGATACAAGATTGAATACTTCATCTCGTGTCTGGATGGGACTCTACTTGGTGTGGAAGGCTAGCTAGGCAATACGGATATGTATATCTCCTCCTTTGTAACCAACCTTGTGTAACCCTAGCCCCCTCTGGTGTCTATATAAACCAGAGGGTTTTAGTCCGTAGGACAACATACAATCATACCATAGGCTAGCTTCTAGGGTTTAGCCTCTCCGATCTCATGGTAGATCAACTCTTGTAATAATAATATCATCAAGAATAAATCAACCAGGACGTAGGGTTTTACCTCCATCAAGAGGGCCCGAAACAGGGTAAAACATCGTGTCCCCTGCCTCCTGTTACCATCCGCCTTAGACGCACAGTTCGGGACCCCCTACCCGAGATCCGCCGGTTTTGACACCGACATTGGTGCTCTCATTGAGAGTTCCTCTGTGACGTCGCCGTAATGAAGGATGCCTCATCTCATTGTTAAAAGCAACATTACCGCCAGGGGAGCTCTGGCTGTCGGCCAAACTCTCCGGCTAGGCAGTTTCGTCATGACTGCCTGTTCGGCCACTACACCGATGATGACTTCTCGGGTCATCAAAAAGAGCCACCACGTTGGCTCGGAATTCGCCGAGCAGATGGATCCAATGGAGCTCTCTTCCCTAAACGAACTGTTGAATCACATCGCCGCCTTGCGAGTCGCTACAGACTATGATCGGATTGGGCTTAAACCCGATCAAAGGGAGATTAACTCTCCATCGGTCACCCATCACGTTGCGGTGGTGGAGGAACAATGCGGCAACTCTTCCTCTATTTTGAGGACTAACTATGTCTGGATTCCTGCGCTCTCCGAGCCGGATACCTGCTTACGGGAGGACATCACCCAAGCCCTGAACCTAGAATCAGGCTGCAGGCTAGACTTATCGGGCAACACTCCGGAACCCGAACTTCCAAGATTGGAAACTCCTCGGCCCCTGGGTCTCAGATCGGGTAGGGGTTCGGACTCAAATCCACCCACCCACCTAGACATAAACGATCTTTCCCACATCAGGCAAGAGCCCCTTGAAACAGTACATCATTATTGGGCCAGATTCCTCCTTGTGATGAACAAGGTTAAGGACTGTCGCGAGGAATATGCAGTCTCACTTTTCTGCAATAATTGCACGGACAAGGGAATCCTTAACACCTTGAGTCGCCGTGACATATTATGCTTCGCTAACTTGGCGTCCATAGTACGAAAGTACAGTGCGATGTAAAGCGCCTGGAAAACCGAAACGAAATTTTGGGATAATCTGGCCCCGAATATACACCCAGTCCGAAGTAAAAGGGTGCACTATCATAAGACACCCGAGCTAGTTGCAAAGAAACAAAAACCCTCTACAGGGCATGGAACCGTACTGGAGGGATGGCTTAACGGACCCTGCAAAATTCATAGTACAGCGGATACAATACCAACGCACAGCCTTAGAGCATGTTGGATACTCCGGCAGGTGGCCAAAAGTGGTGAGGATCTACTTATCCCAAACGCCACAGAGCACCATCCCGTGGATAACAATACGGTGTTAATAGTCTTTGAGACCTTCGCGTGAAATAATAGGCGCAAGCGAACACTCCGCAGCATGGCCGAAATCTGCCACGTAGCAGCAATAAATCCATGGAGTGACACGGCTATTACCTTCAATACCAGTGACGAACCTAAATTCCAAACAGCCCGAGCACCAGCCGCACTGGTCCTCAGTTCAATTGTGGACGGCTTTCGACTCACCAAAGTACTCATGGACGGTGGCAGCGGATTAAACCTCATCTTTGAGGAAACTCTTCAAAAAATGGAAATAGACTGGAACCGCATTGAACAAAGTAGCACAACCTTCAGGGGAATCATACCCAGCCGAGAGGCACGATGCGCTGGGAAAATCACACTAGATGTGGTATTCGGTACGCCAGGGAACTATAGGTCTGAAGAAATTACATTTGAAGTGGCCCCGTTCAGCAGTGGATACCACGCCCTTTTAGGACGTGAGGCGTTCACGATCTTCCAAGCCGTACCCCATTATGGGTACATGAAGCTCAAAATGCCCGGGCCCAACGGAATCATCACCCTCGCTAATGATCTGGACACAGCACTCCGCGCCAAAAACAAAACAGCCGCACTGGCCCTCGAGGCATTATCCGAAGCCCTCTCGGCCAAGGAATTAACCACACTACACTCCACAGTGGACAGGGATGACGTTATACTCGATAAGAGATCCAAGTCCACCTCTTTTAAACCAACGGATGAAATAGTCAAATTCCAAGTCCAACCAACGGACCCTACAAAAACAGCCTCCATCGGGGCACAGTTAAACCCCGCCGTGGACGCCGCACTACGAGAGTTCCTGCGCGAGAATTGGGACATATTCGCCTGGCATCCCTCAGACATGCCAGGAATCCCACGCAGGCTGGCCGAGCATAGCCTCAATACCCTATAGGGATTCAAGCCGGTCAAGCAAGCTCTTCGGCGTTTCTCTGAACCTAAGAGACAGGCCATGGGAGAGGAACTAGCCAAGTTATTGGAGGCCGGATTCATCAGAGAAATAAAACACCCGGACTGGCTAGCAAACCTGGTGATGGTACCTAAGAAGGATAAATCCTGGCGCCTTTGTGTCGATTTCAAGGACCTCAATAAAGCTTGCCCAAAGGATCCCTTCCCCCTCCCCCGCGTCGATCAAATTATCGATGCTATCGCAAGACACAAATCATTGTGTTTCCTCGACGCATACTCCGGTTACCACCAAATCAAGATGGCGGAGTCCGACCAAGCCGCAACGGCATTCATCACACCATACGGTCCCTTCTATTTCAACACAATGCCTTTTGGGCTCAGAAACACCGGCACAACATATCAGCGCATGATTCAGACATGTCTGGAGAAAAAAATTGGCAAAACAGTAGAGGCATACGTAGATGATGTGGTCATCAAAACCAAACACGTCGACTCTTTGATAGACGACTTGAGGCTCACATTCGACAGCCTCTGAACATACGACATCACGCTCAATCCGGAAAAATGCGTTTTTGGCGTACCAGCCGGAAAGCTCCTGGGTTTCGTCGTCTCCAGTAGAGGTATTGAAGCTAATCCAGCCAAAATCCGAGCTTTGTCACAGTCGGCTACCCCAACAGACCTCAAGAAAATCCAGAAGTTAACTGGATGCGTGGCGGCTCTAAGCCGCTTTATCTCCCGCTTAGGAGAAAAGGCTTTACCCCTTTATCGCCTCCTTCGGCGTACCGAACACTTCGAGTGGACGGACGCTGCCAAAGCCGGATTGGAAGAAATAAAGGACATTTTGGCAACCAACCCAATCCTGGCCGCGCCAAACATCAGCGAAACAATGTTGTTGTACATTGCGGCAACTCATCAAGTTGTGAGCATAGTGCTCGTTATCGAACAAGAAGCGGACGGACATAAATTCCCTCTTCAAAAGCCAGTATACTATGTATCCACTATCCTCACTCCATGCAAATCACGGTACCCACATTATCAAAAGATAGCCTATGCGGTATTCATGGCATCCCGGAAGCTGCGACACTACTTTCAAGAGTGTTTGATTACAGTAGCCTCGGAAGTGCCACTTAATTATATTATAAACAACCGCGACGCTACGGGCTAGATTGCTAAATGGGCCATTGAGCTCCTCCCATTCGACATAACATACAAACCTCGACGAGCCATTAAGTCGCAAGTATTGGCCGACTTTGTTGCCGAATGGACGGAGGCCGAACTCCCTAAAGAGTACGGCGCATACTCCAATTGGATCATGCACTTCGACGGTTCTAAAAAGCTGTCTGGTCTAGGGGCTGGCGTCGTCCTGACGTCCCCAACCGGAGATACTATTCAGTACGTACTTCAAATATTGTATACAGACTCCAACAACGCAGCCGAATATGAAGCTCTGTTGCATGTTCTTCGGATGGCAGTCTCCATGGGCATTCAACGCCAAGAGGTGTGTGGGGATTCAAACCTCGCAATATCCCAAATAAATGGAGACTTTGACGCCAAGGATCCAAAAATGGCGGCCTACTGAAACGCCATCCTAAAAATGTCAGCTCGGTTCGAGGGGCTCGAATTTCACGATGTGGCTCGGGAAAACAATCAGGCGGCAGATGTCCTCGCCCGCATCGGCGCAAAACGCGATGTGGTCCCCCCAACATATTTCTGGAGAGGCTGTTCAAGCCATACGTAGTATGGGAGGGGGACATCGGTAACAATAGTCCGGACCCGGCCAAAATGCCCGATACCGAACACTCTGACACAATCGGAGGCTCCGCCACCGAAATAACACCTTCAGCCCACTTAATAATGGCCATCATAGCCCCGTGGACAGAACCATTCCTGGCCTACCTAACTAGGCAGGAACTTCCGGAGGGCCAAAATGAGGCACACTGCATAGTGCGGCGATCTAAGGCCTACAGGGTCCATGAGGGAGAATTGTATAAAAAAGCACTACCGGAGTCCTTCAAAGGTGCATCTCCGAAGAGGAAGGGCGGAACCTTTTGGCAGAAATCCACGCCGGACTCGGCGGTCACCACGCCGCAGCCCGGGCTCTTGTAAGCAAGGCCTTCCGTACAGGATTACATTGGCCAACGGCCCAGGCAGATGCACAGGACTTGGTCCAACGTTGCGTCGGTTGCCAGCTCTTTGCAAATCAAAGCCACATGCCACCCACCGCCCTCCAAACAATCCCCATTACGTGGCCCTTTGCGGTCTGGGGGCTTGACATGGTTGGACCCCTTAAAGGGGGAACCCACAAGAAAAAATACTTACTGGTCATGGTGGATAAATTCACCAAATGGATAGAGGCCAAACCTGTTAAAATAGCCGAATCTGGACCAGTGATAGACTTCATATCCGGGGTCGTACACCGTTATGGCGTCCCCCATAGCATCATCACTGACAACAACACGCACTTCACTATCGATGAGGTAAAACTCTGGTGCGGCAAAATGGGCATCAAGCTCGATTATGCTTCAGTCTATCACCCACAAACCAACAGCCAAGTTGAGCGAGCCAACGGTCTTATAATGAGCGGCATTAAACCCAGATTAGTGCATTCCTTAACGGAGTCTAACACGCACTAGGTAGAGGAGCTCGACTCCGTACTCTGGAGGCTGCGGACCACGCCGAATCGTAGTACCGGATATACACCCTTCTTTATGTTGTATGGTGCAGAGGCAGTCTTGCCCTGTGACATAATTCATTACTCACCTCGGGTGCGCATGTACGAAGAAAGAGAAGCCGAGCTCGATCGGCAGGACAGTCTGGACACCCTGGAGGAGGAGCACGATGTAGCAAATGCCCGTTCCGCATTTAATCAGCAATAGGCTCACATGTACCAAAGCAGAGAAGTACGGGCCAAAACTTATAACGTTGGCGAACTATTCTACGCCTGCCGGATAAGAAAAAGAACAAGCTCGAGCACAAATGGGAAGGTCCCTTCATTATCGACCAAGTTCTGACCGGTGGAGCGTACCGACTGCGGGATGCAAAGACTAATTGACTTGAGCCGAACCCATGGAATGCGGCCAGGCTCCGAAGATTCTACGCCTAGTGCCAGACTCTATGTTCGTCCCCTTCCTCTGTCCATTTTTTTCATATACATTATCTGTCTTCTTTTTCTTTCTTTCTTTCTTTTATTCTTTCTCCAGGCCTTCAAGGGCCAACTTGTGCCTCGCTTGCACATTATAGATGCACTAGCTGCGCTCATCATACCTGGGGGCTTCCTTCACAGAAGCTTAATTATTTATCTGGGTCTCATGCCCCGCACATGTGTTATACTTCTGCATGTACTTTTTTCGCCATTATATGCATCAATATGACTTAAGTTTTGGCCAAGCTGGGTTGCCTGGCTCTTGTATTTATGCCCTACATTCCCGTTAATTCGGCTAGGGCATAAGGGGAGCACCTCTGTGATTGTTACTGCCGGGTCAACCGGATGTGTACCTCAGACTGGGTGAAGCCGAAAGCTAGCGTTCTTAAGGGAATATTCGGTCGGCGAACAAAAGATTATTTTTTATTTCCCATATCTGCCCCCAGATGTTTTTTCCTGTGTTTCTTATCACAGTCCGGACATGCACTTTAGGGCATGCATACCCAGGGAAAGGAACCCTTAACGGAACTATTCTCCCTGGAAGATGTTTCTTACTACCCATGTAATATAACATAACTAGTTGGGCACTTGTCCGTTCAAGCACTAATGACCCCTACGCCTGGTATCCACGTATACCCCGGTTCTTATATAACTGAGCAGGTATTCGGATACACTCCGGACTATCGGGTCCCGAGGTTGAAGCGAAAAGGTCGACCAAGGCAAATGATCTACAATCCGGCTAGAAGGCATTATACATGTCACTTTAATTACATAGTCATGCAGACTGACTAAATTCCTCTTCTATACCATCCAACAGGCGGTGTAGCGTACAATCCTGTTGGGAATACTTTGCGGCTAATTCTACTTGCCCATAAACTAAGCTAACGAGGATTTCTTTTCCGTTGGGCCCCACAGGTCCGACCTCGGCCATGTGATTTGGGTCAGCCTTGGTATACTGCGTCTTCACCATGGCCCAGGCTTCTCTGGCACCTTTTCAGCAGGCCGATATCTTCGATAATTGGAAGCGCCGCCGTGCTCCCTTGAGCTTCTCCGTAAGCTCTGCAACGCCTTCTGGCAAGGAGGCGGATGGCCACAGGGCCTGGGCAACACCTTGCATCACCTGCCGAACTTGTTCATGCAAATGTGAGAGCTCAGATAGAAGATCACCCGCAGACCCGGGCATTTCCTCCGCGGGACGACCCGTCAGCATACCTACAGACATAACGCTGTTAGTCGACTTCTTCGCCGAACTCCTTTAAAAGGATTCGTTCAAGCACTTATTGAAAGTGTCACGCCGAAGCCGCTTATTCTCCTTCTCGGACTCTGCAAGCTGGGCTCGAATGCCTTTTAGTTCCACGCATAGCTTGATATTGGCGTCTTGGGGATTGTTTTTCTCCCGCATAACCTCAGTCAGCATGAGTTTGCCAGTCTCTAGCTGTCGCACAACATGCTGGTCGTCCAGATTTTCTCCGGATTCATCTGCAACATCTATTGTTAGATCTGCAACCACACCGCACACTATATGGTAACCATCATTCTTTAAAGTAAATATTACCAGTGGGTGACTTTTTCTGTTCCTGCAATGCGGCAACAGTGGCCCGCAGTTGGGTCTTGCATTCCTCTAGCTCCTGTGACAGCCTAGAATTCTTCTCTGTAAGAACCTGCACAATAAAGATGATCCTTAAATCAGTTCTACTAACTGTTTCAAGTCTCAGGGGCTACTTATACATATAAATTGTCAGATTTACTTACCCGTACATCCTTTACATACTGACCCGTGGCTCTGGCTAGACCATCTTGAGCAGCTTGGAGGTACGCCTCTCCAGAATTGAAGGCATCAAATGCCTCTGGTAAGAAACAAGCATCACGGAGTACGGCCCGGCAGCGCCTATGATTCATGGCGCTTTCCACTTCTGAGTTTGTAGCGGATAATCTATCTGCATCCTCTGTAGGGGGATTATCCGGCGCCCGCTCCATATCGGCTTCCGCCTCTATGTCCGGTCCTGGCGCCCGACTGGTGGAAGCGTGATTAGTAACATCGGCGGACATATTCCGGCAAGCGTTTTTCTGTTAAAGATGCACGGGCGTCATTACATTTCGAGAAAGACGACAACCACGGAGCGGGGTTTTTCTTATACCTTTGCGCCGACGTCTCCGTCCTGACCGCCTTCCTTTTTGGCCTACCTGGCCTCGGTGCCTCTTGTTGGCGAGTTGCTGCGGGTTTGGCAGGGCGTCCCGAATGCCTTCCCTGTGAAAATGCCATATGTATATGGTGGGTGAAGTGTCTAAAAGGGGATCCTAGTTTTTGGAGTTGGTATTTTTGTTTTTTCTTACGTGCAATGTAGGGAGCAGTTCGGGATAGTCGGCCGTGATGGCCACCATGGCATCATTGCAGCTTAACTGATAGAACTGCCGGTCTATCAGCTCCACGAATATAACTGGATCTTCTTCAAGTCTGGAGTCAAAGGCCCGGTTAGGGTCCTCTGGTTGTGGAGAAGGGCTGCTGACCTCCTTTATGGCTTTTTGCAGTTCCTGCCGCAAAGTAGCAAGATGAATACTTACGACAAAGAATGCGGGAAAAACGGGGGTAATGAGATATAACTTACCCATCTTGGAGGATTATACATGGAGAATCCATCCCGTGGCTTGATGCCGGTGAACTCCTCTTCCTCTCCCTTGAACAATTCAGACAGAATTTTCGCTAAAGCGGCAGTATTGTCTGGACCCTTACGCTCGCAGCAGGTGGCATCATCCGCCCCATTAAAACACCACAAGGGGTGCCCACGATATTGAAGTGGTTGCACTCCCCGCATTATGCGAATCAACATAACATCGATTATTGTCAATCCTGATTGAGCCAGTGCTTTAATCCGGTTCATCAGATAGAGGAATTCTCCATTGTCTTCCACCTGGGGGCTCCATGGGTGCCAACTTCGGCGTTTCTTCAGAGGAGCATTGTTGAACTTAGGAAGACCCCGCCGAACAGGGTCCGGAAGGGGAACTTACTCCATATAAAACCATTCTGAAGGCCAGTCTTCGGACGACTTCTTCAGGGTACCGGACAGGTATCCGGTACCGGCGTTGCGCCATATTTCGGCTCCGCCCACTTGATAAAGTGACCCCCTTTGCGTGCGAGGGATGAGGCAAAATAGTCTTTCCCACAGCTCGAAGTGAGCCTCGCAGCCAAGGAACAACTTGTAGAGAGCAACATAGCCGGTGATATGTAGAACGGAGACAGGGGTGAAATTGTGTAATTGGAGGCCCTAGAACTCTAGGAGCCCGCGGAGGAACGAATGAATTGGAAATCTGAGTCCCCTTAATAAATAGGGAACAAGGCAGACCCGTTGCCCCAGAGAGGGACAGGGAAAGCTCTCTGCTTGCTCCCCGCCATTGTAGGTGGCAAGCCCGGCTCGAACGGGCACCATATACGCCGGAGGGAGAAATCCCTTAGTCTGTAGTTCCACTAATCGACTGTGCGGGACTGAACACCTCTCCCAATAACCGGGCTTAGGGCTACGGGGGCAGGACTAGGAGCTGCGGAGGTCGGCCATGCTGGAATGGATCTTTTTGAAATGCGCTCTGATGGATTCTTGTTGGGGGAGGATGGTATGGATCGGAACTAAGGATCCCCATCCCTTTAATAGACAATTTATTTATCTAGCTAGGGGGGCGAATGTCAAAATGCCCTGGCGCCTCGTATTCATTCGACGCGTGGGAGAAAGCCCTTATTGGGCACAGAAGCCAAGAGGTCCAAACATATATGGGACCGGACACTGCTTTACAAACGTTCGAAAGATGGAGAAGAACCTACCTTGCAATGCCGAAGACAACACTGCACGCCGGACTCATCGTCATTGAAGCCTGGTTCGGGGGCTACCGAGGGAGTCCTGGATTAGGGGGTATCCGGACAACCGGATTATATCCTTTGGCCGGACTGTTGGACTATGAAGATACAAGATTGAAGACTTCATCTCGTGTCCGGATGGGACTCTACTTGGCGTGGAAGGCAAGCTAGGCAATACGGATATGTATATCTCCTCCTTTGTAACCGACCTTGTGTAACCCTAGCCCCCTATGGTGTCTATATAAACCGGAGGGTTTTAGTCCATAGGACAACATACAATCATACCATAGGCTAGCTTCTAGGGTTTAGCCTCTCTGATCTCGTGGTAGATCAACTCTTGTAATACTCATATCATCAAGAATAAATCAAGTAGGACGTAGGGTTTTACCTCCATCAAGAGGGCCCGAACCTGGGTAAAACATCGTGTCCCCTACCTCCTGTTACCATCCGCCATAGACGCATAGTTCGGGACCCCCTAACCGAGATTCGCCGGTTTTGACACCGACACCCCCCATCTCCAGTTGTAACACCGACAATGCGGCTATGTCTCCCACGTGTCGGGGCATGACTTAGAGGCATAGCCACATGGTAGTTTTTTTCGCAAGAGAGGTAATCTTCACACAATCCCATGTACTGAACGAGAAAGGGATAAAGAGTTGGCTTAGAATCGCCACTTCACACAATACATAAATAATTCATACATCATCCAAATACACTCAAAGACTGACTACGGTCAAATTCAAAGAAAAGGAAGATACACCCCAAATGCTAGATCCCCGATCGTCCCAACTGGGTCCACTACTGATCATCCGGAGAAGTCACAAAAACAGACAATCAAGATCTTCATCGAGCTCCCAATCGAGCTCGGTTGCGTCACCTGAACTGGTATCATCGGCACCTGCAACTGTTTGAATGTATCTGTGAGTCACGAGGACTCAACAATCTCACACTCACGAGATCAATACTATTTAAGCTTATGGGTAGGATAGGGTAATGAGGTGGAGCTGTAGCAAGTGGTAAGCAAATATGGTGGCTAACATACGCAAATAAGAGTGAGAAGAGAAGCAATGTAACGGTCGAGAAGCTAGAAGTGATCAAGAAGAGATCCTGAAAATACTTGCGTTCAAACATAACCCAAAACTGTGTTCACTTCTTGGACTCTGCCGAAAAGAGACCATCACGACTACACACGCGGTTGATGCATTTTAATTAAGTTAAGTGTCAAGTTCTCTACAACCATATATGAACAAATTCCTATCTGTCTCATAACCACGGGCACGGCTTTCGAAAGTTTATACCCTGCAGGGGTGTCCCAACTTAGCCCATCACAAGCTCTCACGGTCAACGAAGGATATTCCTTCTCCTGGAAAGACCCGATCAGTCTCGGAATCCCGGTTACAAGGCTTTCGACAATGGTTAAACAAGACCAGCAAGACCACCCGACTGTGCCGACAAATCCTGATAGGAGCTGCACATATCTCGTTCTTAGGGCACACTGGATGAACACTACGTACGACAACTGACGATACCCCAAGTTGCCTAGGGGCGGCATCGCAAGTGGCTCTGTTTTTGTCACACCCTAGCTAGTCATGCATTAGGGTGTTGCATCATGTTTACTCTTTCATCAGAAACTTGAAATGGGGATGACAGAACCCCCAGTCCCCTCTGAAACCAACTAGGGTTACTAAAATAATTTTTCAATGAACCTGAAATGCCCTTCTAAAATGCCCATCATTTTTGTCTTGGTTCAGAACCTCTGCCAAAAATGGTGCACATTTTCCTAGGCCATCCTAGGGTTTTTGAATTAAATCATAAATATTTGAATTTGGGCATTTAAAATAATATAAAATATTTAAATGCTCAAATATCTCCAAACTAAAATGTTTCATGTTGGAAATAATCCAACTATGGGCCAGGAATAGTTTGGTGATTTTTGAACTTGCCTAGGTATTTTATTTAATTCAACAAAGTTGCAGATATATTAAATAAAAACAGAAACAGAAAATAAGGGGAAAACTTACCTGGCGCCACCGCCGGCCCACCAGCCAGCCCACCTGGCCGGCCCAGCCCGGCCACCGCTCCAGCGAGCTGCTTGGCTCGCCAGGCAGGCAGCCAAGGTGCTCGGCGGCGGCACCGCAGCTCGCCACGCAGCTGCTCGCCGCCTCGCCGCCTCCCTCGCCCGGCTAACGCCGTGGATCGGCCTCTCTCTCTCCCCCGAACCCCCCAGACACCCCCTCTCCTCTCCAGCTCCTCCCCCTCGCACGCCCCAGCCATGGCCGACGCCATCGCCGCCACCCCCTCGCCGTAGCCACGCCCTCCGACCACCCCACGCCGTCTCACCGTGTCCAGGAGCTCCGCCGCTGTCCACTTCATCGAGCAGCCGAGCCCCGAGCGCTCGCAACGCCCGAGACCACCGCACCGACCTCGCCCGAGCTCACCGTCGCCGGAGATCCCCTTCAACGCCATCGTCGCTCCGGTCCATCTCCGGCCGCACCAGGGACTCCGTCGCACTCACTGTGAGCTTAGCTATCTTCCCCTCCCTTCCGTTCTTGCTCCCGAGCCGTGTAGCAACCTCCCGGAGCTCAACCGCACCCACCGCCGTGGACCTCGTCGCCGACGTGCTCCCGGTCATCCTCCGGCCACAAGATGGTGTCCATCTTGCTCACCGCATCCCACAGCACCTAGCTAGCCACGCCACGAGCCTCACCGAACCCTCTAGCACCAAGTTCACCTCCGACCGAACCTCGGTGGCCGCCAAAGTCGTCGCCGGCGTCGACTCCGGCCACCCCGACCCCAACGGACTCCGCCAAGAGCTGCGGGTCGACCTCAGCTCCACTCCGGTGGTCTCCGCGGCCCCTTTGGTGGCCGAAATGACCAAAACCACTTCCGCCGCCGCGTCGGGCTCGCCGGCGACTAAACGCCGGCAGCCGGCTTTGACTTTGACCACGGGTGGGCCCTGGTTGACTCCCCTGAGTCAATGACAGGTGGGGCCCAGCCCTGCTAATTAAACAGGATTAGTTTTAATTAAATTTTAATTAAAATAATCACCCTGACATGCGGGACCCACTGTCAGGTTTGACCCAGACCTGTTCCGTTGACCTGCTGACGTCACACTGACGTCAGGCTGACGCAGTAATTGATTTTCTGGATTTAAATTAAATCAGGAAATTCCAGAATATTATTTAAACTTCAAAAAATTCATAACTTTTATTCTGTAACTCCAAATTGGACAAATTATATATGAAAAATGATCAGAAAAATCCAATCTATCCATCTGTACTATTTTCATGCATGATCAAACAAGTTAAATTGATGTTTAAACAGAATAAGGAAAAGCACTTAAAAGGCCATGTTTGAGTTTGAAATTTGAATCTTTGATTCAAA
This sequence comes from Triticum aestivum, assembly GCF_018294505.1. Lineage (NCBI taxonomy): Eukaryota > Viridiplantae > Streptophyta > Magnoliopsida > Poales > Poaceae > Triticum > Triticum aestivum. Next base: position 371,765,185 of record NC_057809.1, on the reverse strand, counting down.
TTTGTTCAAACCCTTCTGGTTTTAGTTGCATTAGCCCAACACACTCATATTGCCATGTTTCATGCATGCATCATATTGTTGCACATTGTTTGGTGATGCTTGTGTATCGATGTCCTTTGCGACAGGTTCTGTCCCCGAGGAGTACCGTGATTACCCTAACGAAGAACCGTATCCGTGCATCGAACCATCAGGCAAGCAACCAACCATTTGATCATATCGATACAATCCCATGTTCTCGCTCCTGCTCTCTTTTACTGCATTAAGACAACGCGATTCAAACTGCTGTGTGCTACGGTAGTTGAACCCATTTCCTCTGCATGACCTGTCATTGCCACAGTAACTAGATGAAACCCACTAGCATGTGTAGGAGTTGATTGAGCCATATGTATGTGTTGTTCCTACCTTGCTATGCCTGCTATGCTTAGAGTCGTGTCAGGTCTGGTTCATCTGGGTGATGGGCTAGAGTGAAATGTTATGTCGGTAATGAGAGTGGTGTGGTGAACACGATTTGGTAAAGGTATCGATGAGAGGCCATGTAGGAGTACATGGTGGGTTGTTTCATTGAAGCCGACCTTAAGCACTGAGATCTGTATGTGTGATTTAAGAATCAGCTACTACCATGCATTGGGCCCGAAACCAATGGACCCTCTCGGCTTCTTATTCACCCTAGTTCTCCGTCCAGGAGTTGCAAGTAGTTTCTGGTGTTTGTAGCCTACTGGAGGCCGTGGACAGCGCTGACCGTAGGGGTGGGCTGTGATGCGGTAGGTACGTGGCCGGGTGTACCGAATACCCGTTAGGTATCTCGGGAACCCTGTTCACATCGTTCGGGGCCGTATGGGAAACCTCGGCCGGACTCCCTGCGGATGGAACCTGAATAGGCGATAAACCTGGACTGGAGGCTTAGGTGATTAGGTAGGTCGTGGCCGACACCCACGTTGGGCTTCCGCTTGAAGGTTGCCGAGTACATGTCGTGTAAACGACGGTAAGTGGTGAGAGCGTGTATGAAGAAGTACACCCCTGCAGGGTTAACATGATCTATTCGAATAGCCGCGTCCGCGGTAAAGGACTACTTGGTTGCCTATACAGTTCATAGACAAGTAAATGGAAACTACTAAAAGCCTCAAGATAAGTGTGAGTGCCGAGGATGGCTCTTCCGTAGGAAGACGGAGGTGGATCCTCGGTAGTGTATTGAAGTGGTGAGTAGTGGACTCGTGTGCGCAAAACATTTCAAGTTGGAGTATCGTAGGATAGTCTAGCCAAGAGTCAAAGCTGGCTTGCTGCAATAACTCCACCAACCCTTCTTGATAACATGCATGTATGTAGGATCTGATGTAAGTCTTGCTGAGTACCTTTGTACTCATGTTGCTATAATCTACATTTTTACAGAAGACGCTGCAACCCCTTCTGATGGGTTCTATGTAGACGTTGACATCAACGAGTAGGCTAAAGACCCAGGTGGTGACCCTGAGCTTGTGATGGACCACGTAGTATAGCTAGGCTTTCCAAGCCTTTTTATTTTACTAGTTGTCTGTACCCAGACAATGTACTTCCGCTGCTGGCTTGTATGACTGTATGACTTGTATGTTGGGTCGTGAGACCCGTACCTTTGTGAATGTTATGTATGGCTCCCTGAGCCTTAAATAAAGTACTTGTGTCATAGAGTCATGTTGTGATGCTTCGTTGTATTTGCACATATCGAGCATATTGTGTGTATGATTGAAATGCTTGGTATGTGTGGGATCTGACTATCTAGTTGTTTATCTTTAGTAGCCTCTCTTACCGGGAAATGTCTCCTAGTGTTACCGCTGAGCCATGGTAGCTTGCTACTGCTCTGGAACACTTAGGCTGGCCGGCATGTGTCCTTCTTCGTTCCTGTGTCTGTCCCTTCGGGGAAATGTCACGCTTTGAGTACCGGAGTCCTGTTAGCCCGCTACAGCCCGGTTTACCGGAGTCCTGCTAGCCCAGTGCTACAGCCCGGACCCACTTGCTGATGACCGACACGTTCGAAGCTGGGTCATGGATGCCTGTCCCTGTAAGTCTGTGCCACTTTGGGTTTACGACTAGTCATGTCAGCCCGGGCTCTTTATCATATGGATGCTAGCGACACTATCATATACGTGAGCCAAAAGGCGCAAACGGTCCCGGGAAAAGGTAAGACGACACCCGTGGGGATACCGTGCGTGAGGCCGCAAAGTGATATGAGGTGTTACCAGCTAGATCGATGTGACATCGAGTCGGGGTCCTGACAGCGTTGGCATCAGAGCCGGACTGCCTGTAGGTTCTCCAAGCCAAACTGGTCGATGTTGAGTCTAGAAATTCTTTAGTTATATGTAGGGGAATTGTTTGTGGGTTGGAACGTAAGGCTCTTTTACTCCTCTATCTTATGACATTCTGATCTGAGTCAGTCCATTCTTCCACCGGGGGTTAAGGAATTAGGATCTGTTCTCTCTATCAGGATCACGAGTTACTAATCAGTAGTACCTTATAAGTTTGATGGATACAAGCCTAGTTCAGTTCTACTACCACATTATGTTGCCATAATGGTTTCAGAACTTTGATATGATGATGTTGAGTGTGTACGAAATCCTTTGTCAAATGTCTCAAAATCCTTCTTGAGCATTTACAGCTGTTATGCTGCCGAAATTTTGCTAGAAATTCTAATGCCTTTGCATTATGATTATGCTTTCAGATGGCCACTCGCGACCTCAATCAAGTGGTTCGCCTGACTCGATGCCTAGATGTACCCGGCCATACTGCTAAGTTGGTCAGGGTAATGACTGAGGCTGGATACCGCTGGTATCCTGAGTACACGGTCGAAGAGCAATTCCGAGATTTAATCAAAGCCAGTATCTCTGCACTGTCAGGATATTTCCATCTTATCCTGGATCCACCGAGCCTCTTCACTGTTCCTATGGACTCGGGGTTACTATTGAGATGGCTGTGCAGGACGCCGCCTACTCTATGATGACCATTATGCGAGTCAGATCTGGTTTATTTCGGGACTCTGATTTCCGGTATATGCCAGGATCACTTCCGGGAGCACAAGGGTATCTCCAGGCTATCTATGCTGACTCCACTCAGGAGGATTCACGGACTCGCACCACTGCTGAGATGCTCGAGGATAAGGACCGTGAAAATCGGGCCTTAAGGTTAGAGCTCTTCAATACCCGTGCTGACCACTGGGCCACTTTGACTCGGTTCGCACCGGCGGTACAAGCTGGATTCTCAGATATGCGCGATCTCTATCCTGTGAGATCTGCTCTGCCAGACGTGATGGTTTGGCGTGATGTAGGAGGCATCACCCCACCTCGCGGTCCCCGCAGGCCACCGTTTGTTGGTCCAAGACCTCATCCTAGCCCCTATGGTCCACAAGCTCCGCGAGACCGTCTGTTTCCAGATGATCATGTTGAGCTTCCAGGCTATGGAGGTGACTTCTACGAGGACTACTACGGATCGGTCTGAGTTAGTGATAGTATCACTAGTTCGCACTAGCTGTGTCATCTATCGTCCCGCGTGACTCGTGGGATATGACCTAGTTGTACTCTTTCCGGAGGTGTAGAAAAATAATGTATAGGAGCTTGGAATGCCTCCGATGAGATGTAATCCTCTTTCTCACCGTAATAGTACTTTGTTTGGTCTTGTACTAAACCCTGTATGGTGTGTATGACGATGGAATAAAAGAAGCAGTTTCTGTATCTACCATGTCATACGGATGATCATCTTGCATTCCGAGTTATTCCTTACATTATGTATCCTATGTCGGAATTTTATCATTCTGACTAAATCATTGTCTTGTTTACCTAGGATGGTCAACACGCGCGCTAACCCTGCTTCCCAAGAGCAGGCCGAAGGCAGTGAAGCCAGGAATGAAAATCTGCCTCATCCTCCTTCACTAGCCGAGGTTATGATGGAAGCTGAGAGAAACAAGCGGGAGACAAACCGTTTGTTGGAGCGTATTGAACAGAATACAGCACACCATCAGAGGGCTAACGTGGTGTCACTCAGTGATTTTATCAAATTGCATCCACCCACGTTCCACCACTCCGTCGAGCCTCTCGACGCTGATGACTGGCTTCGCAGTATCTCTCACAAACTGCGTTCCGCGCTGGTAGCGGAGGCTGACAAGGTCACCTTTGCTGCATATCATCTTGAAGGCCCGCCAGTCTATGGTGGGAGAATTATGGAGCTATGCGCCCAGCGGGCCATGTCACAACTTGGGCTGAGTTCAGCGAGGCTTTCCGTGAACATCACATTCCGGAGGGTCTCATGGACCGTAAACGTGAAGAATTTTGCAGTTTCACCCAAGGCCGACTTTCTGTGGATGCTTACAGCAGGGAGTTTGGTAATCTCGCACGATATGCAACTGAGGAAGTGTCTACTGACGCCAAGAAGCAAGCAAGGTTCCGTAAGGGCCTTAGTCCTGAGCTTCGCCGCGACCTCCGTCTGCATGAGTGCACATCTTTTTCGAAACTTGTCAACAAAGCCATCAGTGCTGAAACTGGTCAGACTGACTATGACGCAACACGCAAGCATGGACGTGACATGGGTTCCTCATCCGGTGCTGGTCCTCAGAAGCGCCGCGTGTGGGTACCCAACACCGCCCTGCCACCCAGGTTCACACCGAGGCCATCCTTCCAGGCGCCTCGCCCTGTTCAACAGTCTGCACCGGCCAAGCCCTATGGGGGTCCAACCAATAATGCTCCTCCACGTACCAGTTCCGTGACTTGTTTCAAGTGTGGGGAATCTGGTCACTATATGCGTGAGTGTCCCCAGACCAACCCCAATCAATCTGCTAAAGCTGTTGGCCGTGGCAAGCCGACAGGGAAGGTGTTTCATGCTAAACCGGTCACCGCTTCACGTGGCCATGTCAACTGTATCTCTGCCGAAGAAGCTCAAGAGGACCCCAACGTCGTTCTCGGTACGCTTCTTGTTAATTGCCACCCGGCATCTGTTCTTTTCGATACAGGAGCCTCTCATTCTTTTATATCCGAAAATTATGCTCGTTTGCATAACGTTGCATTCTGTGACTTGCCATCCACTATGGAAATTTCTACTCCTGGTTCTAGATGGCAGACCTCTAGGGTAAGTTATGGAAATGAAATCCAAGTCGACAGACTTGTTTTCCTCGCATCTTTGATAGCCCTTAAATCTTCAGATATTAATATCATTCTGGGTATGGACTGGATGTCAGCTCATCAAGCCAAAATTGATTGCTTCTCTAGGACTGTTCAACTCACCCATCCTTCGGGGAAGATAGTCAATGTCTTGACCCGAATAGCCAAGCGACAATTATATTCTCTTAACGCCAGCCCTTTGCCAGACCTTGAGGACGTGCCGGTAGTCTGTGACTTCCCGGATGTCTTTCCAGAGGAATTGCCAGGTGTTCCACCTGACAGGGATGTTGAGTTCGTAATAGACCTCATCCCCGGAACCGTTCCGATTGCTAGAAGACCTTATAAGATGGCACCACTAGAACTAGCCGAGCTTAAGAAGCAACTCGATGAATCCTTGAAAAAGGGTTTCATCCGCCCTAGTTCATCTCCGTGGGCTTGCCCCGTCCTATTCGTCAAGAAGAAGGATGGTACGGACCGGATGGTTGTAGATTACCGACCTGTCAATTTGGTCACAATCAAGAACAAATATCCGCTTCCCAGGATCAACGACCTGTATGATCAGCTCGCTGGATCCTCAGTCTTCTCCAAGATGGATTTGAGGTTGGGCTACCATCAAATCAAAATCAGAAACGGGGACATTCCTAAAACGGCCTTTGTTACTCGTTATGGCCAATACGAGTACACCGTCATGTCCTTCGGTTTAACCAACGCTCCAGCCACCTTTTCTCGGTTAATGAACTCAATCTTCATGGAGTATTTGGATAAATTCGTCGTAGTTTATCTCGATGATATACTCATCTACTCCAAGAACGAGGAAGAACATGCCGAACATTTAAGGCTAGTGTTGAAGAAACTTCGAGAGCATCGCCTTTATGCCAAATTTTCTAAATGTGAATTCTGGTTGTCAGAAGTGACCTATCTGGGTCATGTAATATCTGGTAAAGGTATTGCTGTTAACCCTGAGCGAGTTCAAGCCGTCCTTAATTGGACTCCACCCGAATCGGTCAAGCAAGTTCGGAGTTTTCTAGGCTTAGCGAGCTATTGCCGTCGCTTTGTCGAGAACTTCTCCAAAGTTGCTAAACCTCTAACCGAACTCCTCAAGAAAGATAAGAAGTTCGAATGGACTCCACAATGTGAGCACAGCTTTCAGGAACTGAAAAGACGCCTGACCTCTGCTCCCGTACTGGTACCGCCAGACTTCTCCAAGGACTTTGTTATCTACTGCGACGCCTCGCGACAAGGACTAGGTTGCATTCTTATGCAAGATCGACACGTAATTGCCTACGCTTCACGGCAATTGCACCCACATGAGGAGAATTATCCTACTCATGATCTAGAACTTGCAGCCGTAGTCTATGCACTT